>NW_017805406.1:241717-253671 GCF_001891065.2 Hippocampus comes
TTTTTTTTTTTTTTTACGGCTCTGCATCAGTTGCCTCCGTGGAAATGACATTATTTTCACAAGTAAACAATTGCGTCATGAATGCAACAAGAGCCGACAGTGTTGGGTTCATGTGGTTGTGCGCCGGTTATGTATCACGACCCAAAACAAAATATTTGAAAGGTCAGCGGTACATACAAGCATTCATTTCTTGGCATTTAGATATCAACTTTTTATTGTTATATCAGCAATAATATAAAGACTTCCATCAAAGCCTAAAAAAAAAGATAAGATCAGAAAATTTTTATTTGTCTCACAATGGAGAAATTTGCAATTCACAGCAGCAACATTTTGATCGGAAGAAAGTAAAAAAAACGTATTTGCATGCACAAAAAAAAAATATATATATGTGTGTGTATATACCTGTATATACCTGTATATATGTATATACCGTATGTGTGTGGGTGTGTGTGTGTGTGTGTGTATGTATATACACACACACACACACATTTTTTTTTCCGGAATTTTGAGAAAAGTCCACTTTCATCTCTGCAGTAATGAAGATCGCAGGTTGTGTTCTATATTATTTTGTTTAAAGTTGTTCTTACTCCCATACACAGTGTCAACTGTCTAAACTGTGGAGTTATGATACTTACATTTAAGTTCAAATAATGTCATCAAACAGTGACCTTTATTATCATGTTTGTTTGTAGAGAGATCACCTATTAATGAATTATTGTTATACTTAAATTTCTTTCTTGTTGTCTAGCATTGGCCGAGATTTTAAGTGTGAAGGAAGTCTCCGGGAGAAAACTGTACTATGTTCACTACATCGACTGTGAGTATATTTTGGCTTGTCTTCGTTGTGGTTGTTGTTGTTGTTGTTGTTGCAAAGCACTGAGATGACTGAATTGGTTGTTGACAGTCAACAAACGTCTGGACGAGTGGGTCACAGCAGACAGGCTGGACATGAAGAAACTCCAGTTCCCGAAAAAGGAAGCAAAAACGCCCACCAAGAATGGTCTTCCAGGCTCGCGCCCCAGTTCACCTGAACGAGAAGTGGTGAGTGGATATACTTTCAGGAATGCAGCGCTAAATATTATTTCAAAGAATCGAAAATATTTTCCATCAATATTTTTAACCGTGCATTTACCCCTCAAATTTAAGATGTTCACATTTGAAGGGAATGTCGTTATCGAGCTCAGTGATTTTCAGAATGTGGTACGAGGGCTCCCTCGAGTGGTACTCAAATGATTCATTGGCCAAGTACAGTTCAGCTGTATTTAATGTTCAAGTTAAGTATGTTTGTATTTTATCTGTAGGATTATTGCAAAACTTCTATTTCGATACAATTTTACTTCACGTTTATGTGCAGTGCATTTGAATTGAATCACGACTTAGGTAAAATTTCTTCCTATATTCACAAGTTTTTGCTTATCGTTACCATGCTAAAATAATGACCTATGTCATTTGTTGGACCTAAATTATTATTTTTTTGCCTGAATCATCTCCTCAGGATGCTTAAATTGTCTACATCCTCAGTTGATAGAACATGCAAAATTATTCATAGCATTAATATCATCAGTGCTTAGTCCAGGTTAGTGTTTTCTGGAGAAAAAAAGTGCATGAAAAAATGACGTGAGCAATTGTTTCCAGAATGTAAAGTTATAACATTTGAATGTAATGTTGTTGTTATTATATTTTGACTTGGTTTTGAATTAAGAGCAATTAATTTTTACCATTATTTCTAAAACTGTTTTCTTTTATTCTTGTGCTTTTTTTTTTTGCGTATTTTTTTCAGTCTTGTAAATTTTTTGCCACTAATATTTTGAATTTATTATTGTTTTTCATTATTTATTTTCATTATGACTCCTGTCAAACTTGGCATCTGGTATGACATAAAATGTCGTACATTTTGTACGTAAAATGTTGACTCTCTCGTAATAGTACAACTTTAGGAATACGGTCTCATTTTTCATAAATATTTAGGCCATCTATGCGCCTGTAATTGAATGAGTTCATTACAGTGGTACTGGGAGAGCCACTTATTTTTTGCGGTGGTTCTTGTGATTTAAGAAAGAATATATATCTCCACAGTCCATCTGAGTAATGAACCCAAGGCCCGTGCGAATGTCAGTTAACCCCACCTGCTTCTCTTCCTTTCTGTTCAATTCAGAGGAAGAGTCTAGATCTCAACCTACAATCTGCCACAGCTCCTTCCAGAGGCAAAACTCTCCCCACTCCGGTACAACTCGAATTTACCCATTACCCAAAGAGCACAAGCCCTTGTTTACTCCTGGTGTTAACATGCGTCCTGTTATCGTGAAGGTTGCCAAGAACCTGATACCGTTTTAGGTGTAAGCGCTAGCGAGGGGTTGCATAATTTCGGCTGACACTCAGGAAGATGTATAAAAGTCAAGTCGCCCGATGACGTCGTTGATATTGTAAGTACAGTACTAGAATTACAAAGAGAAATCACAGTCAAAGGTCATCTATGTTCACACTTGTGATCCTTTTGCTCGGAGAAACTCGTTCTTGGCTGGTGTGGGTACTACGTGGTGGGAATTGGTGACGTTTGCAAATAATCATGGACCTCTTTGTGTGCGAAGGTGTAATTTAACAGTGCGGGTCGAAAACGTGTTCAGAATCCTGCTACTGGTTCACCGACAAATGCTGCGCATTTAGAAGTAGAAGACAATTTCAGTCCATTTAGGTGACGGACTGATTTCATTGAGTGCACTCATCTGGCGCCTCCTCCTTCAATCCAAAACGTATCGATGGCGACTAGTCGGCATCACATTCGAAATAAGACTTGGGCATCGTGAAGTCTGTACAACTCCTAGTAAGCACCGGTTCTTTTGTTAGGAGAGCGTGCGGTATATTCACACTTGGGAGTGTTTCCACAAAAAGTGTTTTATTATAATCACAATCACAAAAGCAGCTTGGGGGAATATCATAAATGATTAATTAGTGTATGTGACACTTAACACAGCGATTATTTGAGTCCAGAAGGTCGATTAAAAAAAAAATAAAAATAAAAATCGCGGATGACGTGAACCCTTTAGATGTGCCCGGCCGGCCCCGTGCTTGACGTATCTTAACACTAGATTTAAATCAGGTGCAATTTCCATTGAACCCAAAGACAACCAAAACAAATTCAGCTATTTGACTGAATAAGCTGTGGCCATGAGTCGGACTCATTCTCAGCCCACATAAGCTGCAGGTTGTACTCCTTGATGCCAACTAAAAGGGGTCGACGTCTCATTGAGTCGCCGGCCGTTTTGCCAAAACGCACATTGCAGCCGATCTTGAACGAAGCAGCGTGTCGTAACGACTCTTGTTCACTGCAGAAGAGGAAAGTGGAGCCGGTCCCCCTGGTGCCGCAGGTGCCGCCGGCCCCCCCGGTGCCCTCCCTGCCAACTTCCACCGAGGCTTCTCCGGCGGCCGTTTTCCCCGCCGCGAGAGAGACCAACGCCTTCAAGAGCCGAGAAGACCACGAGCAGATTTCTTCCCTCACGACAGTAATGCTGAAATCCGCCTCGTTTGCTCAGTAACACTTTTCAAGTCGTCGTTTGCATCACACCTTTTGTTCTTTCGGAAGAATGGCACCGCTCGAAGACTTATCCCCTCTCAGCCCGGGAGGAAGAGGAAAGCTAATTGCGGACCCACTGATGAGGTATGGAATTTGAGTGTGATTAAAATTTTCACAGTTTACTACCACTCTGGTCGCATGTTGGTTGTCTCTTTAACTTTTCACCTTATCGAGGACAGATCTTAAAGCAAGCACTTGTTTATTTATTTTTTATTAGTGAAGCAATGATCAACATGTTTTTTTTTTTTGGACTGTTTTTCAGTCGAAGGGGGAATGACCGTTCACCATTCCTGTGAAAACGAAAATGCCGCTTTCAGCACTGATGGCAGATAATAGCTGTACTTGAATGATTTAATTGAGGATTGATTGAGAATTTGGTCACACCTTGCGCCTCTACGGATCATTTTTCTACATGCGTACAGAGGTGGGCAGAGTATCCCAAAATTGCTTCAGAGAAAGAGTTACTGGTACTGCAGGATACTATGACTCAAGTACAAGCAAAAAGTAGTCCTCCACATATATTTCAGAAACTCCCAGAGGGTCCGATTAGATCGGACGAACTGCTTTTTTTTGCATTTGGTTGTCCCATTTTTCTGGTTTCTTCTGTGAATCACTTCTTGCGTTTGTTTGACCGTTGGTTTGGCATTCCCGATGAAGCTTCGCTGCAATCGTAGTAATCATTCTCCCAAACAAGCTGAAATTGTATGCCGGTAAATCCTGAGAGGAGCTCGTCTCCTTTTGGCCTCCTGTAACCGCGTCCACTACAGATTGACTTGATGTCACTAACAATCCAGACTCACCAACCCGCAAGGTAGACCCGCTCCGAGTCTGCCAGATTGCCAAACTGATCTCCCAATCCGCCCGAGTAACCCAAGTGTTGAGCGTGTCAAATTCAAGTCATTACATTCCCCTTTTAGTGTGCAAAAGCCCGTGTGTTTGTGTGTCTCTCTCTGCTAGATGATAAAGGTTTTGCAGTATAACAAGCCTCAAAGTGCCAGTGTCTTTCTACCACCACCAGAGGTCTGTTTGATTTCCTGTTATTGAAAAGTTGTGTGTTGCTGCCAAATCGTGCTGTGCCCCATTGGGGGTCCAAGTTTAGTCTTTTCTGGTGACATGTACAACCACTGTGATTCTACATGTTGCTCAAAGAAATCCAAACCTAAATGTTTCATTTGATCAATCATCTTTTGATTTTTTTTTTTTTTTTTGGTTCCCCTAAAACCAGACATGCTTGGTTTTAATGTTGTTGTTGTTGTTGTTTTTTTAATGTTCCCAGGATTCGCAGGACAGTTCCGATGGCATCCCGTCTGCACCCCGCATGACAGGCAGTCTGGTGTCGGACCGCAGCCACGACGACATCGTCACCCGAATGAAAAACATTGAGTGTATAGAACTGGGGCGTCACAGGCTGAAGCCGTGGTACTTTTCCCCGTACCCGCAGGAACTTACGTCGCTGCCCATCCTCTACCTCTGTGAATTCTGCCTCAAATACCTCAAAAGTCTCAAGTGTCTACAGAGACATTTGGTAAACCGAGACCTCTTTACAAAACCGGTCGCCCCCCCCCCCCCCCTTGCTAGTTAGTCTGATTTTTGTTCCTTCTGTCTTTGAATAGACAAAATGTAACCTCAGACATCCTCCAGGCAACGAGATCTACCGCAAAGGAACCATCTCATTCTTTGAGATTGATGGCAGAAAAAACAAAGTTAGTTTGGACGTTTCATTTTCGTCCCCTCAACTGTGTTTATGGCTTTGGCATTGCTGCTGATTCAATAAATATCTCTTTTTTTTGGGGGGGTGGCTAAAGAATTATTCCCAGAACCTGTGTTTACTTGCAAAGTGTTTCCTGGACCACAAAACCCTCTACTATGACACGGACCCTTTCCTCTTCTATGTGATGACGGAGTACGACTCCAAAGGCTTCCACATAGTGGGATACTTCTCCAAGGTACACGTCTGTTTGCGCGTCCCCCCCACCCCGTTGCAACTACACGGACGAGGTCCGAATATTATTTCCGCTTTTATTATTTCAGGAAAAAGAGTCAACTGAGGATTATAATGTGGCCTGTATCCTGACATTGCCTCCTTATCAGCGAAGAGGTTACGGGAAGCTACTCATCGAGTTCAGTGAGTGCACGTCGAAGGGGGTTGACGGTCCCGCGATCCAATCGCTCACCTCATCGTCTTGTCATTCAGGTTACGAGCTGTCCAAGGTGGAAGGAAAGACGGGCACGCCCGAGAAGCCCCTCTCGGACCTCGGCCTGTTGTCTTATCGCTCTTATTGGTCGCAGACCATCCTAGAGATTCTCATGGACCTTAAACCGGACAATGGCGAGAGGCCACAGATCACCATCAAGTAAATGAGCGATGGAATGTGGTTCACGTTGTCGAGGACGGTTTCACAAGTGGCTTTTTTTTTTGTTTTTGTTTTTCTTGTTTGTCTCCCCTCAGTGAGATCAGTGAGATCACAAGTGTCAAGAAAGAAGATGTCATTTCAACCCTGCAGTACCTCAACCTGATCAACTATTATAAGGTGAGTGATCAATCGATTGAAGGAAGGACCATGTAAAAAGTTTAAAGCAGTCATCTTAAAATATGGGGTTCGTTCCAGTTGGCTTTTTAAAATCCTATCGCGTTGCAAATGGCCATAACATAATTGAAAATTCCTAAATCACTTTTGGTTTTCAACTGCAAACACATTCCTCTGATGACTTTGTGCCTTTATTGAGGTGAACTTTTTCACCAGCTTCAAATCTTTCAGCTCTTGTGCTCACCCTCTCGATGATGTAATTACTCAGCGTGTCCGGTTTGGTCCCTATTTTTCTGTGCGGACTATTAAATGACTCCTTTTTGTTGTATTTTTGTTCCTTCTAATGAAGGGCCAGTACATCTTGACGCTGTCCGAAGACATCGTGGATGGACACGAAAGAGCCATGCAGAAGAGACACACGCGCATTGATCCAAAATGTCTTCATTTCACGCCCAAGGACTGGAGCAAGAGGGGGAAGTGGTGAAGCCTCCTCGGACCATTTGGACAGCAGACATCAAGCTGGGATCACGATGGTTTCACAATACAGAAGCTTTTTTTTTTTTTTCTCTCTCCAACCCGGCACGAGCTGAAAAAAAAACCCTGTGTCAGCTTTTATTGTGAATATCTGTTCAATATTGTATATTGGGACTCTAGAAGAGTCTATTTGAACAATGACATCAGCAAAACTTAACAACACTCCCTCTGTTGGGTACATGATCGACTTCACCAAAATAATGTGCAATTTATAAAAGGTAGAAAATAGTGTTGGGCAAATTGCAAACATGCGTAACATCTAATGTGGGGGTATTTCGAGATAATGATATAAACCCCCAGAGTGGATTTCAGTAGGGACATCCACATTGCCCCCCCACCGCACCTCCTTCCAAAATGAAACGTTTTAATCAGTTGAATATTCGTCCTTCTCATGAGGCTCATTTGTTGAAAGTACAACAGTTACATTATTGTTGTTTCTCCTGCGTTTGTTGCCAAGAAAACCAGAGTTCATGAACAAGAATCCCGAGAGCTTTTTCGAACTTTTTGAACCATTTGTTCAGGGCCCAAATCGCCTCTACACCTTATGTCGTGTAGTAAGTATCCCCCTGGCATAATTGTTCTTTTAATGATGCTCATGTGTTTTAGTGATAATTCTGATGCCGCTCAACGATCCCTCGTGTTGGTAATGAAATTTGTTACACTGGACTCATGATCGGAGTCAGCAAACGTCAGATGGGTCGCAAATGCTATGAAACACTGACAGAAGAATGAATTTTCTGAATTTTAAGGCACCACTATTGTCAAAATGGGATGTCTCAATAACTGTAAAACAATCAGTTTCCTTAGATTGATGAGTTTTATGCATCTCCAATGCTGATGATTTCCATCTTTTCCTGTGTTCAATATACAATGAAATAAGTCACTTCCATATTTTGGGACTCCATACCGGATTTGATTGTATACCTAACATACAAGCCATGTTGAACTGTCAAAGATTCATGTACATTTGGTGTACAGTTGTCTATTTGTTTTGTTTTGTTTTGTTTTTTTTAACATACTGCACACTAGGAGAAGAGACGTGAGATGTTGCTTTATGTGCGTGCTTTATGCGTGTCAGAAACGATGTGGCGTTTTAGAAATAATTTCAGTCCTGCCTGTCCAAGTGGAGCACAGTTGAAGGATGGAAACGAAAGTCTGGTTGAAAGTCACGTCTTTTGCCATTTTAAACTGAATTTCTTATTTTTGACAGTTGTTTTCATTTCGATATCTGTGAAAGAAAAAATGAAATAAGTCGTCATTTAAATTGTTGAGTTTGCGTGATATTTATGCAGAATAAATGAAATCAATCACGTTGTTTGGAATCGCAATGTGACAAGTGACCACCAGGTGGCAGTACCTCTACTGGAGTCTTGATTTCAGCGTCGTGTATTGGTTAATCGCTCCCAGGTGGCAGTATTGTACTTAGTATAGCGTGTTTGAATATTTGCCAAAGTACGAACGATACAAAATGCGGTTTGCGTGACTTTTAAGTGGAACATTGGAGTCAAATTCAACAGCAGCGAACAGGTAAAAAGTCACCTGACTCATCACCTATTAGTATCAATTTTCGTCTGATTTGTATTTTGGTGTCATAATTTCCTCGAGTGAATTCATGGTTAGCAAAGACCCTGTTGTCTGAAACCAAATTAACGTTTCGTTCGCAGTTCGACATTATCTTTATCCAATTAAATATCCTCATATCGCTTTGAAGGTTTGAAGTGTTCCTTTAATAAGAATGCCTCTGGAGGGCTGAGACTCGCGTCAAGTTTTTTTGGGCCTCGGCAGACGCTTCTGATTATTTTGGGGGGGGGGGGTACTGATCTTTTCCAATAAATGTATTGTGTCTTTCATTTCAGTCACCTGCTAGATTATATTCTGGTTCTTTTGAGATCCATCCAGGATTAGTAAATAATCAACCATTTTATTTTAAACTATTGGCGATTAAGATCTCAGGAAAAACCACTCAGTTGAATTCTCATAATCGAATCAACTCCAATCCAAGAACTGAATGGAAACACAGACACTTCTCAATTGTGATTGACACTGCACTTCCGTGTTCAAATGTCAGGTTTGGTAATAAAAGATGAAACCAAGATAATTCATAGCAAACCTTTTCTCACCATAATTGTGACCTATAAACTGTACAACTCACTCGGGGAAACAGATAAATGACACAAGGATGCTCACCCTATTGTAAAGATGTTTCTCTTCAGAATGAAGCGATCACATGTTAAACTGTTGCCAGCACTCACCTGCCATCATGTGACTGAAAAATAAAGTTCAGATATTCAAACAGGCTGTGACTTTTCCTCACTGACAGCTATTTGGAAATGTTCGTAATTGCTTTCACCTTTACTCGGGTAAAACTGGGAAAAACAGTCTTGAAATGACTCACTCATCTTGGGCTCATTTTTCAATGTCACAAAAATCTGGCATTTGAACAGGGGTGTGTAGACTTTGTGGATCCACTCTATATGTCTTTATTGTAGTTTGTCGCTAAACCAACAATAGTAAAGATTATGATTAAATATTCATTATTTGCATGTTTGTTTCCTGTTGAGATCTAACCCACACTGCGGTATGAATGTTTCCGAACTTTTTGGCTCCTATCAACACATGCCTGCGTTTTCATTTAAAAAAAAAAAAAAAGTTTCTTATCTGTTCATGACACTCACAGCACCAACAACACAGCCTCCCACATACTCCCCTCCCTACCCCCAACCTCCTTTAACCCCCCCACGCTGCGCTTGACCATCGTTGCTGACCTTCCAACACACAACAGCCATATGGTCTGTCCAGGGTGGGACCGCGTACAGTAATTAAAGGAGAGAAGGGGGTTGGTGTTGGACACTGATTACACCCCCCACCCCAATATAATCATGAAATGTTTCATTTTACACTTGACAGGTGTTAGTTTTTACATTTTGATCTATTCTTTTTTAGGTAAGATGCCGCTACAAATTTGGATGCCAAGAAAATATGTCGTCCGGACCCAGTGCTCTCATTGCCCTCAAGCAGGTTGATTGTTTGTAATGATGTCAGCCCCTTCGTTTGGGGAGTACACAGAGGTAGCTCCAAACAAACAGTCTCATTCTCACGCGCACACTATTTTCAACTCTGCCCCTTTTTCAAGCCTTTATCTAGTCTGTCCAGAAATGTCACAGAAAACTAGAATGGGCCCTTGTGCGCGCAGATCAGCACCTTCATAACTACTGGTGATAATGCCGTTATTTAATTATCATAATGACGAAGAAACTTGAACTTTTTTTTTTTCTTTTAAGCTTGAATCCACATCTTTATCTTGATCCTTGTATGGTTCCAAAAAGCGAAAAACCTACTTCTAAAAGGGTGACGGCTTCTTCCCACCCCGACGATTATAAAGGTGAAATAATCCTGCTCGCAAATCCGCAAGCATGTATTCAAACAATTTCAGTGGAGCCAGTCAAGATTTAAATGACGTGTTAATAACGTGACAGAATGAATCGTTGCATAAATAAGCAGCTCCGCCGGCTGCGGGATGTGCCAACATTACATCACCGTGTCACCTCGGCGCGTGTGCACGCTATCACTTTAAAGTGACGTTTCCTTCATTTCAATATATACACATCTCACAAATCGCGCATTTCCGTTGAAGAGCTTTTTTTTTTTTTTTTTTTTGGAAAGAGGGGGGGGGGGGTCCAGCTGACCGCTGCTGTCTCTCTCTCTCTCTCTGTCAAGGAGACCAGGAGGGGGGAGGAGACTGGGGCTAAGCTGTGTGTTTGTGCATGTGTGTGTGTGTGTGTGTGTGTGTGTGTGTAAGAGAGAGAGGGAGAGAGAGAGGGAGGTGGAGGAGGAGAAAGAGGGGGTTGGCTTTAGTGTGATGTGAATGGAATCGAATCAGCCCGAGAGGGAGGGAGGAGGACAGCACACATCAACCTGCCTCTTGACTTAGCGAACAGAAAAGAGGCAGACAAATTGGGAAGTGTGTGTTATTGTTTGCTGTGTTTTTTTCTTCTCTTCTTTATTTTGGGACAGAGGAAGAGAGCAGCAGACAGGAGGAACTAAGCAAAGTGGAGGAGGTGCAGGAGGTGAGCCAGCCCCAGCGTGGAGATAGATAGCAGAAAAATGCTGCCATGGGGAGAGAAGGGGAGGGAGTCGGCCGAGAGGAAGAGGATGAAACGCGACCGGGTGGAGCGGAGCTGAAATGTTGGAGGTAAGAGCCTTTTCTTTCTTTCTTTCGTTAACGTCCAGCCTTCGGCCGTGTCCTCTTTCTGACCGTGATGGGCGCGCACGTTTGGAGGTGCACCGCACAAGTCGGCTGTGTGGAGGCATGCATACAATCGAGTCACCAGACAATGTATGAGCCAAGAGGGGACGAAATAATGCCTCGTGTCATCACATCTTTTGTCCCTCCGTTTGTTGTTGTGTTGTCAGTGTTAACTGTGAGGTGTTGGAGTGAGCTAAGATGCCCCCCCCCCACCCCCCGCTTCTGCCTCCCTCCCCCGGCTCCCTACAACCACCTTGTGTGTCATCACTGCACAACATTGAAGGATTCAACCCAGTTTTGCCACCTTTGTCGCATTTCATCACTGGCCCTCCTCCTCCCCCACCTACCCCCATCTCTCCTCTCTCGCTATTGTGAGGCCCAATTGTCTTAAAAAAAAGCAGCACTATGACACAGTCAAGGAGTCAGTGCAAAAAGCCTTGTGGTGGTGCGGCAGATGGAGGCGGGGGAACGTGCACGGACAAAAAGAGCAGTGGGATTTGGGTTCGGATCCTTATTTTGAAAGACAAATACAACTACACCAATGAGCTGCCACCTTCGGTATATGAGCTTTTTTTTTTTTTTTTTTTTTTGTGCTCATCAGAGGTGATGTGGTGATATCATCGCATGTGACGTGCAAAGACAATGACGATGAAATGAATCGGGGTGTTGTTTTCAAGGTGGAACAGAGAATGAGGGATGCTGGAGTCAGGTACCCCCCCACCTACACACACACACACACACACACACACACACACACACACACTAGCACCATGCTAAATTAAAAAGTGCAGGAGGATGGTGGTGTGTGTGTGTGTGTGTGTGTGTGTGTGTGTGTGTGTGTGTGTGTGTGTGTGTGTGTGTGTGTGTGTGTGTGAGAGAGAGAGCGAGATTTGGGACTTTTAGATAGATGCTGTAGGAAGGAAAGATGCAGGGATGGAGGAGCTAGCATGCAGTGATAGAGACACAACAACAGCAGCAGCAGCAGTCACTTACATAAGCCGGGCCACTCAAAGGACGGGGCATTTAATTTACATTGAGCGGCACTCTCTATGCCCCCCCCCCCACACCCCCTCCC
>NW_017805406.1:263477-294004 GCF_001891065.2 Hippocampus comes
GTGTGTGTGTGTGTGTGTGTGTGTGTGTGTGTGTGTGTGTGTGTGTGTGTGTGTGTGTGTGTGTGTGTGAGAGAGAGAGCGAGATTTGGGACTTTTAGATAGATGCTGTAGGAAGGAAAGATGCAGGGATGGAGGAGCTAGCATGCAGTGATAGAGACACAACAACAGCAGCAGCAGCAGTCACTTACATAAGCCGGGCCACTCAAAGGACGGGGCATTTAATTTACATTGAGCGGCACTCTCTATGCCCCCCCCCCCACACCCCCTCCCACCGCGCTCCGTGCTATTCATTGTGGTGGACATTAACGTTTTAAGCCGCAAAATGCCGTTTTGACCTGTGATGATGGAAGGGCTCGCGAAAGGTGAAAAAGACAAATGCAACGCTCGCTCTGGTATCATGTTGATGTGGAGGTGGACCATTGAAACTGTCGTCACTTGAATTCAAGATGGGATGAGTTATGTTTGGTTTTTAATTGATTGCAGTCTGCGTTCTTTCATGTTGGCTCAGAAAGTTACATGACTATCCGAGGCCAACCTGGGGACTTCATTGCGGTGCTTAAACTCCCTAAAGGCATCCGTCGAGGGTTATTTGAAGTTGTGCCGACAATCATTAGCATCCATTATTGTTTGCAAATATCGCCGCGCTCCGTGATGAGCATCGGCGATGCCTCGTAGCTGCAAATGTGCAGTAAAAGCGAGTCGCACTCGGGGGAAATAAACTTGAGCTCGAATGGTTCGTCCTATTATCACCGTGACTACTAAAACGGCACGAATAGTTTGCGGTCATTAATCAGCAACGTTGCACTCTACTGCATTAGAAAGGAATATGCGAGCAACTCGAGGTGCGGATTGTCTTTTATCACGCAGCTCTAGCCTGCTCGCTTCATTGGCTTTTTGCCAAGATCTGGCCAGGTTTTTTGCGGCTGTGTTAAATTAGCCCAATATTCGTAAACAGCTGTCAGTATGATGCAGTGCACTGCACTGCAAACTACAACCGCAATAGTAAACCTGCAAAGCAACCTTTTTAATACGGCGCGTTTTGCATGACCAGGTATTAAATTACTGCCAAATTGCGGCCTCTAGTTTCTCTGCTCAAGCATTCAAAATGGAAGAAACTTCCACTCCCTCCACAAACCTTGATATTTAACTTTCAAATGAACACAGGTAACACACGGAAGCCGTATGTTTACTCTGATGTAAATACCTCTTCGTGTCCGTATTTAAAAAAAAAAAAAGAATAAAAGACTCTGAGAGAAGCCCATTGTCTGTAGTCACAAAGTCCCTCTCGATATTGTCCCGCCCCGCATACATACGTTAGGCCATTAGGCCTTGCAGTGGCAGTCCTTCTCATTGTTCAAGTTGCCATTACACGGGGAGGAGTGCACTCAAGGCCATTCAGAGCCATTGAAAGAGAGCACAGAACCACCTGCAAATAGCTGCAAATCTAAAGGGCACAAAACATCCTGCCCGGAGACCGGTGTAAAAATACTTTTTTTTTTTTTTTTTTTGGTACGAATAATAGATTGTCAGCCTTATGCGCAGGGGCCTCGTTTGCGCAGCCGCTTGCCTCTCTCCCATGCAAAGATGTCACTTAGAAAGCGGCGAACGGGCCGAGCAGTTGGAGCAGATGCATTTCACCGCTGCGCCGTCTGTCTGCGCCAAACAAACATGCGAGCGAGCATTCGCAAAGGAGGGGCTTTGTCACATTTTGCGCTGAAAGTCACTTCAAACCACTCGTAAAACTGATGACCTCGTGAGGAGGGGGGCACGGTCACGTCTTCGTGGAATATTTTCATAGATGAGCCGATTTTGCGCAGCTCCGTTGTTGGCGTGCCAGCTCATGCTATATGTAGGTCAGAAGCTGTACAGCTGCTGAATAATTTTAAGCCACTGGGAAGATTCTTAATTGTCTGCATTTGCACAAAAGATACGGTGCACCAAAGTCATTTTAATAACAGAGGCAAATTAGGACGGATTGGTTCAGAGTTTTCTACCGGACAGAATATTTGCGTCAGCATCCTGTTATAGACCTCAGTTGATTTCTTCCCAACATTCACACTTAAGCTTCAAAGTGAATGTAATTTAATTGCAATTTTTTTTAATGTAATATAGCCGTGGTTTTAATTTGAGTTCAAGAAGGGATAGTGTGTCCATCGCCACACTATTGTCAACATTTCTTTGCCAAAAGCGGGGGGGGGGGGGGCTACTGCCCTTCAAAGTCAACAAAGAGTCACAGAGGCAAAGAGTTCGGATTCTTCAAATAATGACAGCCGTTTGAGCCCTCCGCTTTCATAATGGACAAGAAGTCCTGAATTTCCCCTTTGCGGGAGGAATAAAAAAAAACCTATTCGCAGCGAAAACAAAGCAGTTAGTCAGTCCCAACACTCATTGAGAGTAAACACATTGATTTCCTCACACAAATGAACACTTTAAGCCGTTGTCATTTTATGACTGTAAACAAAGAGGAAGCAAAGTCGGCCAGTGTGTCTTCCTCCGGGAAGTGGATGGGGCAGAAGAACAGCGTTGAAGCCAGAGAGTGCTTTTCCTCTGCATGATGAGAAAAAGAATGTTTTCAAAATCAGCATAATAGATGCAGTCATGAAGTCGAGTCTTCGTTTCTTTCCATCTTTTTTTGCCCGTCAGCCAAGCCCCCCGACACGCAGAGGGACAGCTGCTCTTCCTGTCACCACGATGGACAGTGTACCACATCCATGGACACCATTTCATAGCATCGCTACACTCGTACACATCACACCGTTTCACATCGAGCCTTCGAATAACACACACGCAGTTTGCCACAAAGTGTATTTTGAGATACACAGGAAGTGGTAGCGCTTGTGCCAGCGCGCCATGTTGATGTCATGGCAAATACATATCAAACAATAGAGGTGCGTTCTTTTCATCGCAGCGCGAAGGCCACGTTGGAAACAGTAGCTTTGCTTCTACTCAGCAACGCTTTCAGCTTGGGCTTTTTTTTTCTTTCTTTTTAAAGAGGAACTTGCTTATTAATATCCACAGTACCATACAAAGAGTTTCTTTCACCTTGCTTCCTTCATGTAGCTGCTCTAATTCCCTAGATGGATAGCTATCTTTAGCTTGATAGCTAGCTTGGTAGATATCTTTCTATCTAGCTAGCTAGCTAGCTAACTAGCTAGATAGAAAGCTAGCTAGCTAGCTAAATTGGGGCAAAATGGTTGGAGACCACTGCTGTAGGTGATTTTTGCTCTGTCTAATGCAGATAAAATAAAACATCAGAAACATCTGTCAGTATGATGCATCTCAGGTGAACGCCATAGCTGCATTATGCCACAATTTTATTGTTTAAAGCATTTGTAAATTTAAAGGTGAAACTTATAACCAGACTTTTAGAGTTACAATCACAATGCAGTGACAACACATACAATGCCATGCAAAATTGTTTGTGTTGTTTTAGAAAGGAGTCAATAACCCCTCACTCAACAGATGGCAGGCCTCCAACAAGGCTAAACTGTTAACAACAAGCTAACGAAAACGTGGAGCCTGATGTTTGTTCGTCAGCAGGTTACTTCCTGGTTTCTGGACGGTAGTGGTGGACCGGCGGTGCCATTTATGATTCTAGTGGCGTGTTTGCCTCAAATGACCAAAATAAAATGCTGTATTTATCTTCACTTTTATCCAGATCCACTGCAATTTAATGATTCTTCCTTCACCACATGTCACATATCTAAAAAACAAAACAAAACAAAACATTGATTTAAGAAAATGCATTGATTTTTAAAATGCCCAATTATCCAAAATGAGAAGCGCGCACTATAACAGGATTTGGGTTAGCTTTGTAAAGTTCTGCGGTACTTGAAAATTTTCCACCCTCAGGTGTGATGTGTGATTTAGGTGTTTATATGTCTGACGTGCTCTTACAAAGTGTTGCAAAACAGTAGACAGGAAACATACTCTCCAAGGCATGACAGAAAAAGAGAGCGTAGTGCAGGGCAATCGACTTAACAGCATTTGGAAGGGGTCCAGTTCACTGTCCGCAGTGTGACTCCAATAGGGTGGGGCTTTGTGAAGGGAGGGAGGCGGACTGGATTTGACCATCAGACCATCACTTAAATACACTTTAACTTTACCCAAAAGCATCAAGCAGCACACCAGGCCAGTGTCAAAAGGTGAAGCAGCAATGCAAAGGTGCAACTGGATCTAACATTGCATCGGATCAATAAAGAGCATTGCTTTTAGATTCCTTGCGATCAGTCCCTTTTTTTTTTTTTTTTTTTTTTTTTTTTAATAAGAAAAACTAATTGGGAAGTTTTTGAGCAGACATGATGAGTCAGTGCTTGATTAGAGCCCAGCCAGGAGACTTGTGTCACCCCCACAAGTTCCAAATCACAAATTAGGGCACTGGATGTACAGATTTTCTCCAAACTTTTTTTTTTTTTTTTTTTAATCAGACAAACTGATGTGGTAGCTTTTTACTGCCATGGAATTTGGACTTTTGGGGCGCTTTGGGCAAGTGGTGAAGACTGTTGACAAGAAGTACCCTCGGTTTGATGACACTGACCCGATCAACCTTGAAGCTGATCTTCACGGCTTTGCCTGGAGAGAAACCCGATTGGATCACGATGGCCCCGCCGCTCAAGTCGTGCAAGTGTTCAGTCCAAATGGTGACAATGACACTCATCCTTTCTGGGTTCAAATGTCAGTCATCTCTTCCTGTTTCACAGGACGCACGCTTGCGGTGTGCACAATATGTCAAGCGACAACGACTTCCCCAAAATGGTTTCCACGTCTGCCCTTTTTTATAGGGTTTTTGATTTTTTTTTTTTTTTTTGGCCTTTCTCTGATCGACATGTGAGCCAAAGCGTTGAGGTGGTGTTTTTGCTTTTTGCATCTATTATTGAGATTCACGGACTGAGACTGTTCATCTTACAGCGCTTTACCAAATGCTATTATCATCCTGGATAAAATGTTCTCAGTTGATGTTGTGTGTGGTGTTCATGATTGCAAAATGTCAAAGGATTCGGGAAGATAACGATGTTCCTTTTTGCCAGAGGGGTCCAAGTTTATTAGTTTGATTTTAGAGCGACGCCATTTGAATGCTTTTTCCACCAGCTTGCTCATTAGAATGAAAGCAGTAGTTGCTCGGTAGGTTACATTGTGGTGACCTTACTGTAAAAAAAAAAAAAAAAATGTGTGATGCTTTTGTATTGGATGGCATTAGCGTGTGCAGATGTGCCTAATGAAGCAGCAAAATCAAGAAGTTGTGAGAGTGCACTTCCTCCTCTGGTTAATTTGAAATGCATGGAGTGGACTTGATCTTGATCTGGCTGTAGACTGGCGGCTCAGATGGCGTGAGGGGGTCGGGATCCGTTCCCGTCATCCGCCGCACTCACTGCAAAGGAGGTAAAGCCACTGCGCTGCTATTTGACTTTATCATGACCGCACACTGGAAAGTGATATTCGCTAATGACCGCATCGGCTGCAGCAATTTCTTCCCAGGCGGTAACCCGGAAAGTGAAATCGCAAATTATTAGTGTGATAAAAATATGGGCATACGACAATAACATCCGTGGTAATTGTAGCTGTCGCCACATTGCATACATCGCTCGAAGACGCAGACGGAAGAAGGCGCCACTTGTAGCTTGTTGGTATTGAGAGCCTTTCAAAATGCATTTACTGTTTATTCCCATAGTGTCCTTAAGTTATTATTTTTTTTATTGCCACTCAGCCGTTGCTGCTATCATTCATTGATCCGTTTATATTCGGGCATGCTTAAAGCCAGACTCGCGCAGCACTGCTCACTGGCACGTATCTCGGGAAACATTAGGCTGCTAATGATCTTGAGCGATATTTATATATTTTTTTTCAGGGTAAGATTGCTGTTTTATATTTATTTAAAAAAAAAAAAGAATAAGAATAATTTTAACGCATCTGGTGTAAGTTATGGAAGGAAAGATAACGCATCTTACACCAGATGGAAAGAAAGAAACAAACAAAAAAAAAGCTCAAGATTTTGCTCCAAGCATATCCCGCTGTACCCCCAAAAACATCGATGTGAAATTCAATATGGAAGTTTCATCTATTTTGGTCATTTGAATAGACAGAGGGCTCATTTCAAGCAGGGAGGGCGGGGTGGCGTCATCACCAAGGCCTCTCGGACAGCATACCACATTTAGACTTGGCATGGGACAGGTTGTCATGGAAACAAGGGCTGATTTATGGGATGAATTGTGGGGTCTTAAGAAACGTGGGCATATGTTCTGTATCAAAGGCACTTTCAAGGTAGCTTTGTGGTGGTGGTGGAGAGCCAGCCGCTCTGTTTCTGCTTGTTGGAACAACATGAAAAACCTGACGGTTTTTGGACCAACTTATGGTTGGAACTGTATTCTACACGCACATGAGCTCAAATAGATTGAGCACCACTGACCTCACTTGTTGGTTTAGATGTTGTGCACTCCCAAGAGACAGACACCTGCATTTTTTCTTGTCCCACCGCAACAAAATCTCGTATTTGGCCCATCGTTATTTCTGTGTCAGCCATGCTCTGCCAGAACTTATAACCTAATCAAAGGTTTTCTCGTCCATCATCCTTCCATTTTCACTTGCTTTTGTCCTGATTAGGGTGTGCCAAAGCCAATCACAGCTGCCCGTGCCCACACGAAAAAGCAAGTATCCCACGCCCGCATTACTAATCACGGAAGAGTCCCAGAACACAAAGCTGCGGGTCTCCGAAACGCTGAGTCAGACGATATGAATCAACAGTCCACATGGACCGGACACACAATGTGCAGTCAGCAGGCACATCCCGCTCCGTCGTCTCATGAGGAGCTTGCATGGGAACACCTCGGCAGTCGGCGCATTAGCATAGCTCGTCGCACGACTGAAACCGCCGATTGTGACACGTTAGCCAACTTCTGTATTTTGTTGTTTTGTAAATGCGTCTTTGCAAAATCTAAAGCTTCCGTTATATCTCTTTTAACTAGGCCAGTGTGTGTGTGTGTGTGTGTGTGTGTGTGTGTATACTGCTGCACCTGCTCTTCAAGATGCAAGCGCGAGAGCCTGCATAGCATGTGAAAAAGCCTTGACAGGAAGAAGCCTCGCGTTACAATGAGCGGCGACAGCTTTCAGCTTTTGGTGATTGACGTCAATGTGGTCCAACACAGACAGACGCGAGAGAAAACAGATGACCAAAAATAGGTTTCATGTAATCAGCCTTTCTTTCTTTTTTTTAAAAAATTTTTTAGTAGTAGTAGTAGTTATCTGAGGACTTAAAAAGATAACGTATTTACCGAGGTTGAAATATTATGTCTGTAGATGCATTGTAGTGTAGTAGTTGTCCGTTTTTAATGCTTGTGCATGAATCTGACCCGCGCATCTGTGTGGAAATAAAATGTGAAAGACAGTGTCCTTCTATTGTATGTTGCCAGGCTTCCAGTGAATCAGGAAGACTCCCCCGCCCCACCCACTCCCACACCCTTCCAGTGCTGAGGCGGCTCATTGTGAATGTGCTGTAACGGGCTAGTTGTATTGAGGCTAACGGAGCTCTTTCCAGATACTTTAAATGTACAAAATCAAACAGCTTCAGATCCAATTCGATTCTATTGCATACAATTCGAGTTAATGTTGGATCGACTTAAAACACAGGCGAAGAAAAATGGTTACTATTTTGCCTTTGCCTTAAAAGAATAAAAGGCACTCCCCAAAAATCAGTTAACGATAATACAAAATATACACCGGTTTTGATTTTGTGTAAAAACGACTATGTTGCTGTGACCTTCATCTTGTCTCATCTGAGGTAAAAATATTAAAGCGGTATTCCTTCTTTGTAGGCGCTGAAAAATCAGTGGATGCCATGTCGGTGGTGCGGACAGGGCCTCGTCTAAGAGGAAGAAGACTCAGGCCACAGTGATGGTCCACCTCAGTCTGCAGGAAGCAACTCCCGGATCGCTCCCAAAACTCGCTGCCGCGCACCCGGCTGAGCCTTTGCCGCATTCTCAGCGCTCCGGGCTTCATCGTTCATTGACACGCCAGAGCTACCGTGTGTGCGCACTTGAGGCCATTTCAAGTGTTTTGAAGCAGGACTTGAGGTGTCGCTTTCACTGAGCGGAGGTTCGTCTTCCAAGAGTTGCCGTCTCACGTCTGCATCATCCTGGGGATTATATCATTGGATCGGAGGTCATCGCCCTGACAGCATGCAGTCCGACGACCTATTCGTTCGCAAGTTTCGGCGCCAGAACGTGCGGCCGCCTGTCGCGGCCGTCAACTTTGATCCCAAACGGGAGGCGGGCGTGGTGGAGTGGCCACCCAGGAGGGATGGAGACGGGTCCGACGGAGACAACCTGACCCCGAGCCGGGCGGGCCTGACTCTGCGCGCGGTGGGCCGGGGCCACATCATGCAGAGGAGCAACAGCGACGTGACTTTGGGAGACTTGGACTCTGGCGGGAAGGCTGGAGGGAAAGCGACGCGGGCGGTCGGTGAGAAGGCGGGCGTGGGGGTTCAGGGGGACTCTGGGGTGCTGCTCCACAGAGAATATGGAAGTCTATCCTCCCTGGAGAGACAGTCTCAAGTCCAGGATGCAGGAACTGCAAACCGAGGGCCCCTTAGCCCAAATGCCCTCCGCTTTAAAGACCCCTTCCTGCTCTTAGGACTCCAAGGCAACCTACCGGAACCCGATGGCTTCTTCAGAAACTTGTCTTCTGCCACAGGGGACTCCCCAAAACCTGCAAAGCCCCCCAAGCCTGAAGGTCTCAGTAAGAAATCCAAACCCGCGTCCCCTCAAATCCCTCAACCCGGTCCTTATGATAACATCGGGGGCGGTGCTTGGGTGAGGAACTTTGCCCATTACGACGTTCAGAGCATCCTGTTTGACCTCACAGAGGCGGCCACCAACCGCGACAGCATTGGACGCAAAAAGAATATCACCTCAGGGGCCTCCGCTGCCTCCCAGATGCGGCCCCTCGCCCACGGCGCGCCCTCCTCGCCCGCGCCGGGCGGCGTGGGCAACGGCGGCGTGGACGACCCCGAGCAGTCGCTGCTGCTGGATGAGGGCGACGGCAACGACAACGAGCTCCTGCTCAGCTGCCCCCACTTCCGAAATGAGACGGGCGGAGAGGAGCAGGTGGGCCTGGGCCGATCGCAGGCCAGGCGGGGGCTGTGGCTGAGCCCGCGAACCCCCAATGATGCAGCCTCGGTCCTGGAGGAGCCCAGAGAAAGTCACATCCAGCAGCAGGGCAAAAGCAACTATTTCATAGAACATGCGGATCTGGGGGCGCATTATTATCGCAAATATTTCTACATGAAAGGTAAGAAGTAAGGGAAAGATGTTCAATACATCAACAAATATACACTTACCGGTCACTTAGAGGTACACTCGAACAATGAGAAGTTCTTCTCTCCAGCTATAACCACAATTATGCACATTGAGGAATCAATCACGCATTTCTTTTTAGATTGTGCAGGTGTACCTAATGATGTGGTCAGTAAGTTCACATGCGTGCGTGTATGTTCTTTCCAGATCATCAGAATTTCTTTGGCATGGATGATCGCCTCGGGCCAGTGGCCATCAGTTTCCGCAGGGAGGAAAAGGAAGGCACCAGCGGAGCTCAGTACAATTACCGAATCATCTTTCGCACCACAGAGGTAAAACGTCAAACTTTCTTGCGCTCGTCAGCGTCCGGAGAGCCGATGGCGGAACTTTTGTCCCTCATTGAACTTTCTCCTCAGATGAAGACTCTGCGAGGGTCCATCTTGGAAGAGTCCGTTCCCTCGGCCGCCCGCCACACCACCCCTCGAGGTTTGTCTCCCAAGCGGCTGCTGGAGTTCATCATGCCCGAACTCAACCTGCACTGCCTCCGCTTGGCTTCAAACTCCCCCAAGGTCCGCGATACCTTGCTGAAGTTGGATGAACAGGGGGTAAGATTCCCACGACACAAAACTATTTCGAATTATTGCCTTCTTTTTTTTTTTCCTAACCTGAATTTATTCATTGATGATGGGTAAGTAATCAACTAAAAGTGTTCTCATTGGGGGTTTTTTCTCCACATTGAGGTTATCATTAAATCATTGTCATATTTATCCTTTAAATGATAACTTTCAAATACATTTTTTTAATTATTATTTTGGGTGGATGGATGGAATTTGGGGCAGTGTGCATTTGGCAGCATGATAGCACAATTTATACCCCAAATTGTTTTTATGGAGAAATCGTCGCAAATCCAATCATCGCTTGTACTTTTCCGTGTCGGCGCCAAATCACACTTTTCTCAGCGATTCCGTCACAGTCCGGCAAAATTTACAATGGCTCGGTCTGAGGCAAATTCCAGTGACTTTGTCTCTTTTGTGTTTCGTACACTAGCTGAATTTCCAGCGCAAGGTCGGCGTCATGTACTGCCGAGCCGGCCAGAGTTCCGAGGAGGACATGTACAACAACGAGAGCTCCGGCCCGGCGTTTGAGGAGTTTTTGGATCTACTGGGCGATCGTGTGCGACTGAAGGGCTGGGAGAAATACCGAGCTCAGCTGGACAACAAGAGTGAGCGAAAAACACTCGCCCACACTCTGATATCTAGAGCTCACTTTTTTTTTTTACAAAGCCGCTATCAGGAGGGCATCGGCGTAAGCTTTTGACGACTTAACTCCTCATTTGATTCCTGGCTGCAAAGTAGCTCTGCTGGTTATCTCACCGCGGGTGTACCTGCACTATGACACGCAGCCCAAAATATGGCGCTACCGCTTCTTTGCGTGACATGCTTTTCTCGTTTTTGCACAGCCGACTCCACGGGGACGCATTCCCTCTACACCCGCTACCAGGACTATGAGATTATGTTCCATGTGTCCACCATGCTGCCCTACACAGCCAACAATACTCAACAGGTACAGTTGAAGCGCAAAGAGTGTCATGACACGGATCACTTTCTGTAAGAAAGAAGCGTGAGGCCTCGTCAAATAAATCGCCATTTCTAAAGACTGTGACATGCTCTCGGAAAAAGAAGAAAAATCTTTGGAGTCGACAAGAAGCATGACATGAAAATCCCCCCCGTGTTCACTCGCACTACAGGAACAGATTCAGACTCGCCTTGCTGCTCGGAATTTGTCAGATCCGTGCGCAATGTGGTAATTAAGACGTTAATGCACAAAATGGACATGACATGCTCTTATAAACACAAAGAGGCCAGAAATTCCTCGTTTCACGCTTCGCTTTGTGGCCGCTGCACGTGGGCATTTGCAGGCCGGATTGTTTGAATGCACCAAGTATGCTTCAACTCTCATTTTTGCCAGTTTCTTTTTTATTTTGCTGTTGATAATATTTGGGTTTGTTGTCAAAAAGATGAATATGAGACTGGATCTCTTTTCGGTCTGCAGCAATGTCCAATCTTATGGAGGGGAGTTTAGTGTTTTCTAAATGTAACGATTGATTTTGAAGTGGTGAGTTGAAAAGTGACAGCATTTCCTGAAAAAGTCAAAGTCATTGCATTTGGATTGTTTGTTGGCTTTGTGTACATGTGTCGTGTTTGTCTATCAATCCCCATTTCTATCTTTAAAAAAAAATCTTTTTTTTTTTTTTTTTAGTTGCTGAGGAAACGCCACATCGGCAACGACATTGTCACCATCGTGTTCCAGGAGCCCGGCGCGTTGCCCTTCACGCCAAAGTCCATCCGCTCCCACTTCCAACACGTCTTCATCATCGTACAGGTTCACGAACCCTGCACAGACAACACCTATTACAGGTCTGACGAGATGCCTTATATTTGCACTCTATGATTGGCGTTAGCAAGTAGACGTTTGTGCACAGCCGTCGACCTGAATCGCGCACCAGTTACGCAATATCATGAGATCCAATGGTGCACTGGCTCGGTCAAATACTGTCTGTAATATTTCGCCATTTTCAATCAAGTTAGAAAAAAAAGCATTATATGTAACATGTGCATTGATATGTCAATCAATGTATCTAAGTGTCAAATGAAAATTGAGCATTAGCAGCATGATGAGCACCACCATATCCAGCCCCCCTAAAATATTTGTAAACCTGACCGGTTGCACACAGACCTCTCCGACAAATACTAAAGGCTCTCTTCACTGTCACTCTCTTTTTCGTCTTCCCTCTCAGGGTGGCTGTGACACGCTCGAAAGACATGCCATTATTTGGCCCGCTCTTCCCTAAGGGCGCTCTCTTCCCTCGCTCGCCGGCATTCAGAGACTTCCTCCTGGCCAAGGCGGTCAACGCTGAGAACGCCGCCGAGAAGTCGGAAAAATTCCGCTCGATGGCCACCCGCACGCGACAGGAATACCTGAAGGACTTAGCTGAAAACTACGTCACCACGACGCCCATCGACTCCTCCACCAAGTTCCCGCTGCTCTCCCTGGGAGGCAAGCGCAAAGACAAGCTGAAGGGCGCCAAGGGGGCGGAGCTGCACAGTGCCGGGGCGCTGGTGTGGGCCGTGACGGTGGACGGCGGGGAGGACGGCGAGGCGGGAGAGCGCAAGCTGCCCTGTCTGCTGGGCGTCTCCGCCGAGTCGGTGGTGCTCATCGAGAGGTGCACGCGCAGGGTGGTGTTTAACTGCTCCTGCAGGGACGTCATCGGCTGGAAGGCGGTGGCCGAAACCAAAGAAGGCGGGCCCTGCTTGGACATCTTCTATGAGCGCGGCGAGTCGGTGTCCATTAGCGTGATGGAGAGCCAGGCGGAGGATTTGAGAGAGGTGGTGCAGAGGCTGGAGGTGGGTGATCATCGCATTCATATTTCTGCAACACTTTTATCGGACACGGAACCATTTGTGGTTTACTCAAGTGAGTGTTCAAAATTGACCCTTGGTGCCTGACTATGAAGCAGAAGAACCTACCAGTTAACCAGCGACGTAAAGTCATGACTGTGATTTAAAATGTATGTTAATCGAGGTTAATTGTTGAACTATTCTGTGTCACGGGAAATTGTACGTCCCCATTGAGGGGAATGGACTGTACGTCCTGCACCACAACTACAGTAGTTGGCACTCTAATGTCTTTGCTCAAGGGCACCTTTGCCTGAAATGTTCAACCGGTTTCCTGTTTTTCCTTTACTGTCTTTTGGAGGGCATCGAAACCATGGTGAAAAAAATCATGATCCATCCATTTAAAACTTTTTTCTTTTTTTGCTGCTAATCCCATTCAGGGTGACAGTTGAGCTCGAGCTCAGATGACTGTGGGCAAGGGCACATATAGGCCGAGAACTTATGGCCAATTTTAAGATCTCTATTGACAGTGTCAGAAGGACCGTGTCTCCTCAGTCTTGGCTTTTAATCATCATCATTACTTTCTACAACTCCTTTTGCCCATGTAATGGGATCCATAGGATGGCGCATTATTGATCCATCCAAGTCTGCGTCCTTCTCTCATCTGCAGTTAGTCACTCGTGGGTGCGAGGCCCTGGAAGTCACGCCGCTACGTGACGGCGTGGGCCAGCCCGGCTTTCTGATGAACGAGGAGGGCTTTGTGACGGACCTGCAGCGGTTCTGCTACGCCGAGAGCGGCGGCCTACAGCTGTGGGCTCGCGTGGTGCGCCTGTGCGGCCATTCCCTGGTCCACCTCAGCACGGAGGAGAGGACCAGGCTGCTCCGCACGGCGCACAAAATCCACATCACCGTCATCCCGCCGGATGAGAACGGGAAACCCCGCAGGTGGGAGAAGCTGCAGAGTGAACGGGTGGGGGATGTAATGATAGGAAGGGTAATACACAGGAAAAAGGGGGGGGGGGAATAAAAACAAATCACATGCTGCTCACAAGCCACAGTGTGCTGTGACGTATGAAGCAGCATTTTAGTCCTCCGGTCATTTGACAGCATCGCTGATGGAAGAACAATTTCTTGGGTGGATATCGACTTTGCAAATGATTTGAGTTCTCCGTGTTCTTTAGGAGCTTCTCTGAGCTGTACCAGAAAGCCATCAAGGATGCAGAGTGTAAGCCTGGCGAGGACCAGTCCAGTGAGGCCTGGGTGCTCGACGAGCGAGAAGAAGAGGACGAAGAAGCGGACAAGCAGCCGAAGGGGGACAGCATCACCGAGGCGGACGCGGCCGAGGTCCAGGTGGAAGGCGACGGGGCGGAAGAGCATCAAGGGCCAAGCGAGAGAGGTGTCGCGGACTCGCTACTGCTGCCACCAAGCCTCCCCTTGTTACGGGCCACTTCCCTGCAAGACCAAACGTCCAACCAGGACCAGGAGGGCTCGCAGCTCACACGCAGCTTCTCTTTAGAGAGGCATTCATCCTACAGCGACACGTGTGAGGGGTGAGTCTTTGAAATCATCACTCAAGAGAATTGCTTCGGGTTGCAAACGTAACTTCCTGTCAGTCGTAGACGGGCTCGCCTGTCGTGCAAACGTGTGGAAGTGTACATTCAGAAATGAGCCTCGCCATTTCTTTTCGTTCATGAAACACAACTCTGATTGCATAATCAGGTTACGAAAAGCGCCATTTGAAAAGGGGAAAAAAAGAAGTGGGTCGTGCATCAAAGCGAAATCAACATTGCTTGATACGGATTGGCTCGATGTCTGATGCAAATGAGAACTCCAAACTATCAAAAACATGCACTTGCACGCTCCCGAATGATTTTCAAAGTCCCGTACGACAAAATAAGTGCATTGCGATCTATTTTTTTAAAAGAGTGTGATAGGGAAAAAGCAGCAGTCAGACAAGACCAGCTCCCACAACGCAATCCTGCGGATTATGTGTTGGAGTGCTTCAAATTCTGATGACCTCTGACGTCTGCAGTGCACACAAATGTCACCAAGCTTTAACAGCCGGATTTGTTTTTGTGCCCCCCCACCCCCACCCCCGTCCCATGCCACATCGATCTCGCTTAACAGACACATTTACGACAATGTGGCCTTGAAAGAGGACCGCCACATCTATAAGAATGTCGGCGAGCTGAGAGATGCCACGCCTGATCTAATACTGGCGGTCAAGCCCAAATTTGCCCTGGAGGACGAACAGGTGACCGAGTGAGACAGAAGGACGCATTACAGATTTCTGCTTCATACTATCCCCTTGCCTTTATCTCTTGCTTTGTCTTTATTTTATTTTTCTTGCATCAACAGTTCATTGCGGACTTCGGTGACGACAAAGCTTCAGCGAGCGAATCGTCTCTCTCCTCCTCCAGGTTGTCTTGTGTGGACCGAGCCGAGAGGAACTCACGAGCCTTAAGTCTTCACAACTCCATCACCAAGAGTAAGACTTGAAAAGCTGACAAATGGAACACACGCACACACACGAGACACAACATTGGGTACACGATTTTTTTTTTTTTAATGTCCCCGAGCATGGGCTCAAACAAAGCCGCTCCCAAATGAAACAATTACAAGCCATCTCTTCTCGATTTGTGCCTCCCCCCCCCATATCCTTTCTGTGTTAAACTGCTCTTTTCATCATCGTCCCGCTGCTCCCCACTGCATCCCCTTTGTCCTTCCTCCTACCCTTCCGTCCATCCTGCCCCCTTTTTTCCGTTAATCTAATATCACCCCTCGCTCTGCTGCCACCCCCTGCCAGGGCGGGGATAAAAAGGAGGACAGATGGGTGGTGGGAGGGGTGGAGTTTTAGTTCAAGACACACACTCCTAATGCCATCTGCCGTGCCTCCGCTGAGACTATCAACCTCACCATTTAACAGCCATGAGTGGACACCCACTCCGCAGATTTATGATCATATGTGTGGGGGGGCATCAATAAAACTGTGGATTTTTTTTTTTTTTTTGCCTTTTGTAGAATCACAAGTGTGGCAGTTGTGGCATATGATTTTGTTTTGATAGCTATACTGTATATAATAATTCTCAGTAGTGTACTTTATGATTAAAATCTTCAATTCGCATTCACGCTAATGTAAAAAATAAAAATGCCCTACATTCAGTCTAGACTGCGCTAAAACATCTGCAGAAGCATAGAGCAGTTCAGCTGAATCTGGTCGGCACTAACACAGCAGCGCCACCTGGTGGCCCTTCCCCCCTGCCCCCCCCCCAAAAAAAAAAACTTTTAATGCAAAATGTGAGCGTCTCTGAAAAGTGCTGTCGCAGTGTCCTCCTGGCCCAGATGCATTTTATTAAGATGCGTTTCACGCTGGCGGCTCTCCTGATCTTAAATCCTTGCTCTCAGTTCTCTCGGAGACGACGGATTCGACCGAAGAAGAGTGGCAGTCCATCGCTGACCTGGCCACGGCCTGCCGCAGCATCCTGGAGGCTCTGTCACGCGAGGGTGAGCAGCCGTTTAACCGTGCAATGATGTGAATGTCAAATAATCAGCGGGAGGCAAACTAATGACATCATCATGATCACTGATTGTGGGGAAAAAAAAAAAATAAGGAAATGCCAAATGTGTTCAGGCATTCAAACCTGCGCCTTCACACACACATTCACCAGCCAGAACATTAGGTACACCTATAAATATATATACAAAAATAATTCAGATCAATTTTGTTCAGAAAACATTTATAACCGGTGCTCGGTGCCCACTCATTAAATGCAAACGTTCAGTCGGTTTATCATGAATGATCGCTTCTTCCCCCTAAGTGAACTGCGCAAGTGCATTGCGCTCGAAATTCAGTTACGCTGCTTTGTTTCAAAGTCGATGGCAGCCATCTTCGGACACTAATGATTAATGAAGAGCAGTTGACAAAATGCGTAGACCACACAAAGGTTAACAAGCGCGCCCAGTGCTCAATTCATTTATTGTGTACGTTGCCATTCATGATTTTGCAGACGCTGTGCCTGGTGTGTATCAATTTTCCATATTTTCTTTGTAGAGGTTCTCTCAGTCACCACCCTTCTGCCCACAGTCGAAAAACATCCCCGTTGTCAAATTCAAGATTCTAAATTCTTTGTGAATTGCCGCCCTGCGATTTACTGGTGACCGGTCCGGGTTCTACCCCACCTCTCGCCCCTAGTCCGCTGGGTTAGGCTCCGGCTCGCATGTGACCCCTTTTGAGAAGAAACACTGTAAGAACTAGATGATGGACCCCGTATTGGGTTTGATGCAATCAAACATGTCTCTCGTCACAGATCGGAAAGCTGGAGACCAATCGG
Source organism: Hippocampus comes (assembly GCF_001891065.2). Classification (NCBI taxonomy): domain Eukaryota; kingdom Metazoa; phylum Chordata; class Actinopteri; order Syngnathiformes; family Syngnathidae; genus Hippocampus; species Hippocampus comes. The sequence continues at coordinate 280,488 of NW_017805406.1, forward strand.
GAGGTGAGACGGATGGCAAGATGAACACAAGGGAGAGGTGGGTCACGGTTTTGCTGCGCAACAAATGCTGTCGTTAAATTATTCCACACAAACAAACCACCTATTCGTCAAAAAAAAAAAACATGCTAGCACAAACCAACGCGGCGTCACACACGGGCAATCAAATATGCACACTCGCATTTTTTTTTTTTTTCACAAATATATTCGGGAGATCGGTGCACTGTACTGATGACGAGTCATCCATAACGTCACTCGTTTCTGACGTGTCGCCGCTTGTATGTGCCGCAGTGACTCTCCAGGCCACCTGGAGGAGAAAGTGTCACAGCTGGAGGCCACGCTGAAGAAGCTGCAGGATGACCTGCAAAAGGTGCCCTGATTTTCGTGTTGGCTGTTAGTTTTTCCACTGAATTGCACAAGGAGGGTCAGCGGGTGGGAACAAACGTTTTGAAGTTGTTGGGCTTCGAGGCGTGTGATTTTTGTGTCTCGTTTACATGGTCAAGGCCTCACAGGCAATGCAACAAACAACCTTTGCTGTCGAGAGGAAGCCGACTCGGCGCAGAGGTTAAATACAAACACTGTTGTCTTTCTTTTTTTTCTTTTTACTTTTTTTTTTGCACTAGTACTGTAAAATGTAACATATTTTCCTTTTACGCTCGGTTGAGAACTACTCCATGTTGTGTTCATGTCGAAAATGGTGTGAAAAATTGTATGTGTTGGGCCAGAATATTTACTATGGACTTTTTTTTTTCCTTTCAGCAAACTGCTGCTTGACAAAAATACTTTGAACACAGAGTTGCCTTGCATTGAGAATTGTCAATGACTGTACAGAATGTGTGTCTACTCTTTGAGTGTGTGTACAAAACTTTTATTCCTCCCTATAATTTATATGGAAAGTTATTTATAAAATTTCTTGACTGGGACAGCAACTGTGACTCTTTTGAATTTTGACTAATTTTATGGGTGACTTTCTAACACATTGATTAACCGGTTGGTCAACTTCTAAAATCGGGTCCAGAAAGCAATTTTGATCGAAGGTTTTACAGCAAATGAAGGTGGTTTGAACAGTGCGTTCATATTTTGCCCAGCACACTCTTCAGACAAGCAGGAACAAATTTAAGTAAAAAGCAACTTTTAAAATTGGGCAAGGTTGGTGTATGTGTGCATTTTAATTCCTAAAACCCTGCCTGTGGATGGTATGATCAACAATGGCTTCTCAACCATGTTCCCTGCATAGCCAACGCTGATCTGACGACCTCAGTTGTGAGGCTACATGCGTGCATGTGTATCACTTTGGCCGCCTCACTGAAAAATTTCTCGCTGTGCAGCTGATTAAAAGTGTTTAATTTGTCCAAATGAACATTCCCCGATAGAAGTTTTTGTCAAGGTTGACTGGAAATGTTCCACGTGTTTGCAACCCAATTGAAACTGAGTAGCAGTGAAGACAGCAGCACTGGCTATTTTTTTGGTTGTTTTTTTTTGCCTGTGTGTTTCAGCACCGTTTTGGGTTGTCGAGTGATGTCATTCACTGCTTCACCATGTGCGTTGTCTCAGTTTCACCTCCCCTCCCTTTCCGTTCCTGCCACACGCAGCGATCTGAGAGACGGCCTTTTGTTTTTGTTTGTGTGCCCGTGTCTTCCAGGAGAAGGAGGACAAGGCGGTGCTGCAGGCCGAGGTGCAGAGCCTGCGGCAGAACAACCAGCGGCTGCAGGAAGAGTCGCAGAGCACGGTGGCGCGCCTCATCAAAGTCACCGAGCTTCTGTGCAACGTCAACAAACCCTGTTAGCCCGCGCCGCCGCCACTAACTGCTGCTTCTGTGCAACGTCAACAACCCCTGTTAGCCCGCGCCGCCGCCACTAACTGCTCCTCCGGCACAACAACAATCAGCAGAACAATGTCATGTGTGCGCTCAGCCTCCGAACATGGCATGCACATCCTCCATAAACTACTAGAAAGTGTATGCAAATAGACTCCTAAAAGTAATGACATTCCCTGACAAGTGTGTACTTCTGGCTGCTGTTAAGTGTGCTCTGCCCGAGTGATCTCTCTGCGTGTGTGTTAGTCGCACGTGTGCGCATCTCCTACTGTACTTTGCTTCAAATACTTGACAAGCTGGGCTGATCAGCACTTCCATTTTAAGCGAGGACGACTGAGAGCAGCATGTTGATGTGAAAATTGACCAAAAGTGTACACATCCAGTTTAGAGAATCGTGTGTGTGTGTGTGTGTGTGTGTGTGTGTGTGTGTGTGTGTGTGTGTGTGTGTGTGTGTACCACTTAAATGTGAACAGTAGTGTTACATTCTAGGAAGGTCTTAAAAGACGGTGTTAAAAAAAATGACAAGGAAAAGGTTGCATCATGCCAATCTCTTCCTTCTTAGTCGTACTGTACTCACGTTTTAGGAAGGGATGGTCCGAATAATCCCTTGAGGAATGCACACGAGGGGAAAAACAAGATGAGTTTACGGTATACGTGTACGTGCACTGGAAAAACGGGGTTCCCTTGAAGACTCACAATGGCAGGAAAGAAGCGTTTCCTTCCATGACTTGTTTTCCTCTAACCTCGCTCAATATTGTAGCGGCCATACTGTAGAAGTTCTCCTCCTACTGGCCTCGCCAAGCCAAACGGCAGCTTGTATAGCTTTAGGTGTCAAGGAAACACAATTTCACACAACAATAGTCCGAATATTGCATCAAACATTAGCGGCTGGCTTACGAGTGGTAACGGTGAGAGGAAATCTTCCCAACGTGATTTCTGTTTTGTTTTCTGGATTCTTCCTTGCACTTTTTTGGAAGTCAAATCAGCACTGGACAGAGGCACGCATTGGATTTGAGTTATCTTGCCAGTGCTCTTTCCTCTACTTTACCTCACTTTTTTTTTTTTTGTGTGTGTGTGTGTGTGTGTGTGTGTGCCCACCGCTAACGAGGTGTGTTTCAAAAGAGACTGATTGCTGCTCCTCAGTGCCAACACACGCCCAGGCAGCTCTTCGAGCGTTCCACCAGGAATCAAGATCCTTCCATCCGTTGCTTTTTTTTCTTCCAAACACCCACTCAGACTCTCAATGCTCTTAGTGTACAAACTTTTCTCTTGTAATGTTATTTTAGAGTCACTGTGAATACCCGGTACCAGCATATAAAGATACAGTATATACAGATGAAATTATGAATCTAATGTTTATTATTATCCGTATGTGAGGATGCTTTGTACAGCTCCTGTTATACAGACATCATCTCGCGGACATGCTGAAGCCTCCAGACTGAACTATCGGTGTGAGAAGACCTGTTTGAACTGTGTCTCGTCGTGTTGTTTCGATTGTTAAGAGGTCGGTGAAGCATGAGAATGTGCCAAGCAACGTCCAAACTTCCCCTCTGTTTGTGGATGTGTGTGCGCGTGCGTCGACATGTAACTTATTAATCATGTAAACGTGTGGATTTTATTGTAGCTGTTGAAACTTGAGGGGGAGCTGATTGGAGGGGGTGAAAAATGTGAACAAGCAGAAGAAGGCAAGGCGAGCTTGATTTGAAAGGTGACTGTGGGAGCCAGCGATGATGAAATCATATCTGTAAAGCTTCGCGTTCTAGCTTTCAAGAGGTCTTTTTCAACATCATCGGGTACGCCTTAACGAGCGAGATCCTGACAGGACGGTCAAAGTGTGAGTTCGCTGACTTTGTGCCTAACTGCAAATGTAATGTATGTCGAGCCAGCTGACTTTTCTCATTTCGCTGCCCTGTGGTTGCACCGACTCGCCCTTTCAGTTGCAGGCGATCGTTTTAACATCGGATCTTTCATCTGCTGTGTGAGCAAAACAGATTTCAGATGATGATGATGTGTTGTTGTTGTTGTTGGGCTGAACAACAAGGGTTGTAAGTGAAGCAATCAGGTAAATATACGATTTTGAAAATTGAACTAAAGTGGAAAAGGGGTGCTTCACGTGACTTGATGATGCATTGCAATCAAGTTTGAAACAGACATGAATGTCTTGAATGTCCTGAAGTTTCTCAATACTCAATTACGGGCATTGCGTTTGAAAATAAATCATATCTGAAAGTCCATTCAGTTTGAAGGACACAAACAATGTGATGTTTCTTTATGAACGAAAGGAAGGAAAGATGAGGCACAACTCAAGTACAGTCCCGTGTTCATCATCAGAGAACTTAAAGCACTGCAATAATAGCATTTGTGGGGTGGAAACTTGAATGGGGGGGGGGGTGGCACTTAGGCTAGATAGAGTTGCTGTCATGTTCACAGTACCGGATGACACCACACCACAACACAAACATTGTATTTCCACAGACTTTCCCCCACGTGTAAATCTCAAGCATTAGCCAAAGAAACATGCTTTCTCCTCCCTGCACTGACATTGGGAGGACTTATGATGACAACACTGTGATGGCCGATGTCTTTATTTGGGGCTGAAGCACAGGATCAAGTCTTCACTGGGAGATTCACTGTCACGTACACACAGCACAAGGTCCGCTTGACTCCGCTATAAATACAGACACGTTGTATTTTAGATTTCACTCCTGCGTGCATAGCAACTTCACTTTCTTGTTTGATGTTTTCTGCCAGGAAGAGATGGCGCAATGATGCTTTCAAGCCCAAAAGAGTTTTCCAAGTCTGAATCAATAGTGACGTCACTACATAGTTGTTCAGGGTGAATCGCGCCATTGACCACAAGGAGGCACTACGGTCGGACATTTAAACTTCCTGACGACAATATCGATAAAGATTGTGGCCAGCATCATTTTGGTGTTATATTTAGGGGAAAAAAATGAACGACGCTTAGGAATGGCGCTAGTGTTTTCCTTGCATTTCTATCAGCGGACAGGTGTTAACGTGGCCAATCAGCAGTGAATAACCCCTTTGCTCGGCCTAAACACTTAAAATAAATAAATAATCAGTTGCAGGTACCGAGTTTTATATTTTTAAATGAATATATTGGTTTGGTTTCAACCTGTTTCGATTAGCCTTACTATTTTAATGTTCTCTCTAGAGGGGAGGGGATATCCGCCTTGATACGTTGCTGTTGACTGACAGCTATGCTAGCCAATCAGATTCTAAGTTAGCCGAAAAGCTCATTTTGCTTTGCACCAGAAATACAGTACAACGTACAGGACTCAATTGTTAGTCCCCTGGTGGTAAATAACGCGTTAGAAGTGAAATGCAAAGAGTAACACTCACTGGCCTGCAGTAAAACAAAAATGGGGGATTTTCTAGGAAAAAAGTAATCAGTTTTTGTGAGTGAAATGCCTTTTGTCGGTCATTTTTAATATGAGTCTAAAATGCACTTTCTGTTCGACTATGCTCGTGTACATTGCAGCTTTATTGCCTGTATGCGAAAATGAGGCCCATTGTTGCTTATTTTCAGGTGCAGTAACTAAATGCGGCTTTAGTTGTTGCCTAAAATTGCTAAATGACGTTGGCTTGCGGTATGATGTCCTCGTGTTATTTAGTTTAGTTACATAGTTTACACAGTGGAATTACAGTTTTTTAAAAAATGTGCATTTTAATGAGAGTCAATTATACGCGGTCCCTATCCTAGAGTTCTGTCGTCCTCTTGTGGTCGTTGAAGAGAAGTGCAGGCGAGAGGAGGAGGAGGAGGAAGAGGAAGGAAGGCGAAGGGGGTTCTCCCAGCATGTCGCCTCCTGTTGCCGCCCCTCACTGTAGGGGCTGCCGGCGACCTTTCAGTCTGCTCACGTGAACGCAGACAGCCGCGCAACTACGCCGTGACGCGCTACGAGCTGTCCGCAGCTTTGTGGTGCAGTAGCGGCCTGGCCTGTTCGCCTCGTGCGTCGGGCTGGAGAACCAAAGTGGAACCGTTTCCTGACTAATATTTTTTTTGCACGCTCTCTGTGGGAGGTAGTTGTCAGTACAGTAATAATTGCAGTAGTGGCGGTAGCGGCAGTGTTGTTTGGTCGCGTTTTGTTCAAGGATAGTTGTTTGAAGACAGGGCGCAACAAATGTTTGTGGACATGCGGCCAACGGAGGAATGAGAGCAGCGAGGCACCGGCGGCCCTTCCAGCGGTTCTGCTGCTGCGGAGTCGGGCTGCTCGCCGTCTTGTGGCTCGCTCAGGTCATCCACGCACCAGGTGAGTTGAAAGAAATGGTTGCAAACACTTCCGCTCATTTCCATATGCACAGCAAAAAACGTGTTTGAGTAGGCAATATGATTAGGATTGTTTAAAAAAAATGTTAGCAAAATGTTTCTTCATACCAGTGAGAACCAGTGGCCCTGGGTGAGGATTGAAAAAATATGTTCATTCATATGAAAACATTTTTTATTCACTTAATATCACCATTGGAAACTATAAACCGAATTTGCACCCTAATGGTAAAAAAAAACCTTCCCCACTGTTGTTTTATACTTTGTACTTCAGTGTTTCTTATTCCTTATTGAACCAAGGTACAAACTGTATTTTACATTAGAACAAATTTCACAGCTTACCACTAACAAAAAAAAAATGTAATAGAATCATATTTACTAATATAATGATGCCCTTGTCTCAAATTACTCACAAATTTACGTACTCTGCGGCACATAAAGCTGTTTTATAAATGTTAACGTTTAGCTACACAGTTTAATTGTACCTTATGCCATCTAGTGGAAGTGCATGTAATTGCTCTCCCTGTAACTCCATGTCGCTGGCATGGACAGATGAATAAAGATCTTGATGATTTGTCATACATCAGTTGGGTTAATTTCAGATGTCACACCCGATGATCTCTCAGGGCGAAAAATATGGAAAGAAAATCGAGCATCATTTTATTTGTCAATGCAGATATCACGTTTAGTTTTCTGGGTGAAATGGAATGTTTAGTTATCACAAAGAGAGCACACTCATGAGTGTACAGTTTCCTTATAATGTGCCATTTCAAAAAGCATTTTCAGATTCATTTTTAATGTATCATAGGTGGTAGAGGCTCTCTTTTTGGCATTGAAATTGTAGTTCATAGTTGCTGCAGGAAGATTACGTAAAACACATTTGGCATGTCAAAATCCAATCATTGAGGATCACGTCCATCGGGTATCCAATCATTCATTTCGGCTGGCAATTATTCGTTGCAAAACACTAAGAATGAAATAATTCAGCGTCACTTCCTTTTGACTTCCTGTCAAAGGGAGTGAAGACTTTCGGACATCAGTTTCTACATTTAGGTCAGTACTTGTATTTTGTGTTAGGTTCTCAAAGAATTGAACGAGTTGGATTTCGAAGAAGCCAAAAGCATACCCCCTCAAGCGCCTTCTAAAAATACTCCTGTCTCGCTCATTATGCTTTCAACACCTTTCACACCCTGCTTCACGGTCATCAGCAGCATCAACACCTGCGTGTGTGTGTGTGTGTGTGTGTGTGTGTGTGTGTGTGTGTGTGTGTGTGTGTGTGTGTGTGTGTGTGAGAACCATATAACGGCATGAACACAAGTGATCTTTATTTCTCTTCTGTCAAATGCATTTTGATTTCATCGCGACCCTCAGCATCAGTCGCCTAAAAAAAGTAGCCTTGTCATGAATATTTACACTTCAGCTCAGAATTACGAGGGCGTCTGCGACCCGGGGGAGAATTTTTTTCCTTGAGGACCAAAGGCAGCTCAGCTTAAAAGCACTGGACAAAACATGTGATCTGTTGTACGTAAGGGTGACAGCCAAGCTACTTTGGCCGTACCTGGACAATGTTAGACGTGTAGCATCGAGAGTAGCTCTTCTTGTCGCGCCATTTATGGATGTGCTCTCTCAGCTGCGAGTCTGCTAAATGTAGTGACATGAGTAACTTGGTTTAAAACAAAACAAAAACAAAAGTCACTCTGCCAGGTCAACCACTATTTTGAAAACTCTGGAGATGCTAACACTTTGTTTTTGCTAATGCTAACGCTTCATAATTGCTGAACATGCGTGGCCGCACCTCATGAAGAATTTTTGTCACAATTGTTAGCTTGAAACTATATTTTAATTGAACCTTTAGGGTACGGTAATGCATTAAAATCACTTTTATGCGAGTGTATTAAGCTAATTTTGGTTAGATTAGCTAGGAGGCTACTTTAGTTTTGCCACATTCTACATTTAAAATACTATACAAGACATAAGAGTGTCCATCGTAAAAATATAACCTTTCTATACATTATGCTAGCCGATATGTAGTGATGCCGCCCAGTCCGCTCTCAATGATTGACAGCATCAGATGTTGTCTTTCTGCTCCTGAGACAGGCAGCAGTTGTTTGGAGGAATAGCGAGGCGGTGTTGGAATTTAGCACTTGAAATACTCTCTTTGTTGAGTTATTCAGGTGAAATGCACTGAATTTTTATTTTATTTTTTTTACATCTTGTGATACAATTGTCCTCAAAATAAGCGATGCTTTTTTTTTTTCCAGTTTGTTGCTGTTTTTCTTTCATTTTGAAATCTTAACCTTCAGTCTTGGCACAGAGAGCACTTTTATTGGCGCCGCAATAATTTTGTCAAATAATTACCTGTAACGCCCCTTCCCCATTATGTAATGGTTTCCTTAACCGACTAAAATCTCTTCTCAGTTACCATTCCGTGACATACAACAGTCATTATTGCCATGTTGTGGTAGCTTGCAGTAGTGTGGTCATAGAGGACTGCACTTTTTTTTTTCCAGTAGAATGCATGATGTGCACTATCGCCTTTAAAAACACATTTTTACTCGTTGGCTTTTGACTCTTCGTGACACTCGACATCATGTTAGGGTTTTTTTATGGTGTTTACTTATCGAAGCGTCTTGATTTGATGACAAATTCTTACTGCGTTGCGGAGGTGGTCGTTTTCAAGTGCTCTATAAATAAAGCCGAGTTGTGAGGCTGAGGCTCTCGTGCGAAAATGGTGGCAGAAGCCCAATTTCACACTTGCCGAGCCCCTCCTGAAAGCCTCCTCTCGTCAAAATGGGCCCGTTGAACTGTACGACACAAAAAGCAGCCACAAAATGCACCTTGTAAAGCGACGTTGTCTAACGATCAATTTCAGCCCGTTTGGGGAACGATCTGTCGGTTTCATTCCTGTGCGGAAGAGAATGAAAACCGTCATCTGTTGTGTGTGGGTGTTCCTGCACCGTCGCCGCGGTAACACCACAATAACTGCACCCACCCCAGAGATAAGCTGTCGAGGAATGGAACGGAGAGTTCAAATACACGCTATAAAGATCTCACTTCAGATGACGACCGAGGACAGCTGACTGCTGTTGGGCTCACTGCTGCCTCGCATGGTCTCTGATCGCAATAGACCTCAACAAATTGTTTTTTTTTAAGACGATGATAAATTGCTCTTACAAAATGAGAGATTTTGACCCCCCGCCAAAAAATGTGCATCATGTTTGCCTTATACAGCCGTAGGCAGAATTGTTGGTACCTTTCCATTATAGGGGGCAAATAACTTGAAACAGACAAAAAAAACAAACAAACACATTGCCCTGATGGCCTTTGCGTTTTCTTTTTTTTTTTTTTTTTTTACAGCAGAGACTTCTGGTTCTCGTCTCGAAGCGGATGACGGCGCATTGCGATGGACACGCCAACTCAAGCAGATGCCCCACAACCAGAGTGTGACTGAACACGACGCAGGTCAGTCACTGTACGCCTCGACGTCAGTTTTTGTCCTCTCTGTCTTCAATATCTTCATCATTGCGACACTACACGACTGCATCCATCGTTGAAAATTTGAGGAAGTAGGCTTTTATGGCACAATTGCGTGATACCTTGCGTCGTCAAACAAGTGCTTCAAGCCGTGTTAGGGTTGATTTTGGCGCCGTAACAAAGGAGGCAAAATGATTTATCACTCTCGTGTCGGTGAGGGGAAAGTTTATTAATGTAAAGCCATTAATATGTTTCAAGGCAGTTGCCGGGAAGAAAATCAGTTTAAAGTTGTGACGCGAATTGTCTTTTTTTGGAATTTGGGCATGATGATGGTGATGCCAAGCTGATTAGCTTCACTCGTCGCAACTGACACGCCTGCGCAAGAAAGAAGTCTCGTAGTGGCAAGATAAGCGCGCGCAGCTTCCTCATTTTCTCATTATTTGTATTCACACGACGAGACGGTGCGACCAAAATCCGGCTGCCACTCTTCCATTGTGTTCGTTGCACCTTCATTGCTACGGCTCACTCCACTGAATGTATGAAAATGATATTATGCTAATACGCGATCCTGCTTTTGCTATAAATACCCTTTGGTGCGGACGCTATATTTGGCGCTGCTCGCCTCTTCATGCACTTGGATGATCAATATATTATTATCAATACAGTACAATATTCATCAAGCCATTCTCAATCAGGGTGCCCATATTGCTGCTTTAGGGTACTGTCTGATACCGATATCGATCCAATACGATATCAACAGGGATGATACATGATACGTAAGCCGATTCCTGCTGTCGTAGGACGCACGGCAGACTACAACTCGGACCGATTAGTCAATCACAACGTGATTGTCTGACGGGAATCGAGCTGTCAAGTTGATTTGTGCCGACATGGTGAAATGGACCTAATTGTGTCCTGTGAGGACACAAGGTTGTTAAATGAGCCAACGTGAGCCTGGAAAGATTCGTTTTGACACAGCAGGTCCGGGTAGCCAGCATCGCCACTGTCTTCCCCCGGCGGGAGGCTTGGCAGCCATTACGGAATACGTTATGTGCTTGTGATTAAAAAGCCAGCGGCCGTCGCCGGAGGGATATCATCTCGGGGATTGCATGTCGATGTCCGGCCCCAGGCTCCTCTGTCTCATCTTTTCATCTGGCCTCTGCTTAACAAGATGGCAGACAGCGTGATCCAACTTCAGCTGACGATCCGCCGCTGAGGTTGTTGCCAGGCAACTAAATGCTAAGTTCTGAAGCCCAGACTGTTGCACTGGACGAAAATAGGCCGTACGTAGGGAGGGGGGGGGGGCAGTCAATTCAAATTATGGAAATGAAGCAATCGCTTCTTAATGAGTACGTCATCAAGGCTGCTAACAGAACACAGTGATGACAACCATCATGAAATAGAGAAAATATTAAAATATTGCACAACTGTCGTTCCAAAAATTGGACACGTCTCCAAAACTGACGAAAACGACAAGATGAATTCGGTCAGGGACGCACGCTGTCCGAAGGACAGACCCCAGCACCCTTTTCATCCTTGTATTCAGCCAACCTCAAAGGATGGCAAAATCAAAGACCAAATGCATCATTGAATTTACATGACACACCAGGGATGAAATATTCTTTTTTTTGCTTCCAAATGAAAAAAGGCTTTGGTCTTATACGTTCGGCAAATGCTAAAATGAAAGCAAATGAACCATGACTTAATATGATAAATGGTTTATACAGCCACTTAAATTAGATTTGTTACGTAACTCATTAAACAGTTTTAGTTGCACTCTTTTAAGCATTCACGACAAGTTCACAAATTTGTACCAAATGAGCGCAGCGTGAAATGGAAGTCGGAAAGTCAGGTTCTAACTAGAGTGGAAACCAATCGGGCGGCACTTACAAATGTGCAATTTTAAAAATTGCATTCGACATTGCGTTGTCGATTTGAATTAGATTAATTGTTCAGCCTTAGTTTGCATCCAGAGGGAGGAAAAAAAGAAGTTGGCCTCAGTGCTGGAATACTTTTGGAGGCGAGCCAAAGTGTTTGCATCTGCAGTCGCCGTATGTTGGGGAGCAGTAAAAAGACATCAAGCGAAAAGAGGCTCTCGGTCTAAGCCGGCGCGGATTCACGTGTTGTCAGAGTGACATATTATGACGTGCGTCACGCCGCCAGCGGAAGTAAACGGACGCGCACTCGGTGTGAGGTTCGCTGCAAACACGGCATCATTAAACCGCTCTCCTTCGTGTCTGCTTTTTGTCATTCTCCCGGTCCTCCCTCTCTCTCTCTCTTTCTCTCTCTCGCTCAGACCTCTCCTGAGAGTTTGGAAAGGAAAAATAAATATTTTTAGACATTGCAATCCTGAGCTGCTGTCACTTCTTTTTTTCTCTCCATTTTTCATAAACTCTAACCATGGGAAAGACACACAGCCACCCCCACCCCCCTGTCCCTCTTTGCCTTTGGCTTCCTACTGCCACCCATCAAAAAAAGGGGGAGAAAAAAAACATCCCTCTGAGAGAACGTTGCCGTGGCAACAGCCTTCATCAGAGCAACTCCTCGAAGGGCCCGTGAGAGCTCCACGTTATGGCCCAGCGTTTCCGGCGACGGTAACACCTGAAAGGGCGTAGCGTGACTTCAAGCAGCCTGGATGGCTCCGGCGTGCTTCTTGAGAGAGCGGAAATGTCAAGTGTGGCGACGACGTGGAGAGCGAAGCAAGTGCGGTGCCGCCCGCATCGGCTTTCCCCTTCACGTGTGATAACTTGACCATTGACATCCCAACGATTTCACTGATTTCAATCTGAAAAACACAAAATGAAAAATGGCTCGTGATGCCGAAAACTGGCCGCGCCGTGTTTGGGGGCAAGGCGAGCCTTACTGTGCTCTGGCACGGGTGCTAAAGTCTAAACATAACTGCGCAAACATTTACATTTTGCAACTCAACATGGCCAAATGTCTCCTCCTGTTGGCGGGCGAGGCCTCCTTTACCGACACAGATCGTTTCGATCATTTCTCATATCTTATCTAAGCTTATGTTAAATTATTAATTGCCATTTTATGTTTGAGCATCATATTATTTAAAACGCCTTACTATAGATGATTGTTTTTTTGGCTAAAAACGCCTTACTATCTATACATGGTTGTTTTTTGGGGCTAAAAACGCATTACGATACATGGTCGATTTTTCAGTTAAAAACGGCTTACTATACATGGCTGTTTTTTTTGGGCAAAAAACGCCCGACAATACATGGTCGTTTTTTTCAGCTAAAAATGCCTTAGTATAGTTAGTTAGTTAGTTAGTGCTCCAGCGAAGGTCCGGGGGTCCCGTCCCTGTGCGTTGAGCCGACCAGATGAACCAGGTTTTTACATGGTCGTTTTTTTCGGCTAAAAACGCCTTACTATACTATGTCGTTTTTTTCGTGCCAAAAACGCCTTACTATACATGGTCGTTTTTTTTCAGCTAAAAACGCCTTACTATACTTGGTCGTTTTTTTTTCGGCTACGACGCCTTACTATACATTGTCATTTTTTTTTGAGCTAAAAACGCCTTAGTATACATTGTCGGTTTTTTCGGCTAAAAACGGCTTACTATACTATGTCGTTTTTTTCGTGCTAAATACGCCTTACTATACAATCTCGTTTTTTTCGGCTAAAAACGCCTTACTATACGATGTCGTTTTTTTCGTGCCAAAAAAGCCTTACTATACGATGTGGTTTTTTTTGCCAAAAACGGCATACTATACTATGTCATTTTTTTCGTGCTAAAAACGCCTTACTATACTATGTCGTTTTTTTCGTGCCAAAAACGGCATACTATACTATGTCGTTTTTTTCGTGCCAAAAACGGCATACTATACTATGTCGTTTTTTTCGTGCCAAAAACGGCATACTATACTATGTCGTTTTTTTCGTGCCAAAAACGGCATACTATACTATGTCGTTTTTTTCGTGCCAAAAACG
>NW_017805406.1:306267-444281 GCF_001891065.2 Hippocampus comes
GGCTAAAAACGCCTCACTATACATGGTCGTTTTTTTCGACTAAAAACGCCTTACTATACATGGTCGTTTTTTTTGGCAAAAAACGCCGTTTTTTTCGGCTAAAAACGTCTTAGTATACATGGTCGTTTTTTTCAGTTCAAAACGCCTTACTATCCATGGTCGTTTTTTTCGACTAAAATTGCCTTTGTATACATGGTCGTTTTTTTCAGCTAAAAACGCCTTACTATACATGGTCGTTTTTTTCGGCTAAAAACGCCTTAGTATACATGGTCGTTTTTTTCAACTAAAAACGCCTTACTTTACATGGTCTTTTTTTCCGCTAAAATCGCCTCAGTATACATGGTCGTTTGCCTTTGTATACATGGTCGTTTTTTTCAGCTAAAAACGCCTTACTATACATGGTCGTTTTTTTCGGCTAAAAACGCCTTAGTATACATGGTCGTTTTTTTCAACTAAAAACGCCTTACTTTACATGGTCTTTTTTTCCGCTAAAATCGCCTCAGTATACATGGTCGTTTTTTTCGGCTAAAAATGCCTTCGTATACATGGTCGTTTTTTTCAGCTCAAAACGCCTTACTATACATGGTCGTTTTTTTCAGCTCAAAATGCCTTCGTGTACATGGTCGTTTTTTTCAGCTGAAAACGCCTTAAACTGATGCCCTAACCATTCGACCACGGTGACGCTGCTATACCGATCTCATAAGAAACAACCCAAAAAGGCCTTTACATACCTGGTCAATGATGCAAACTCAGCAGATGATGGCCGAAACCTGGATTCAAACACCGCACCTCTGCGCGGTTAAGCGGACACAGTAACCAGTCAACCAGAGCTGCTTTTTTGAGCTCGTAAGTAACAACCCAAACAGGTCTTCATATACATGGTCGTTCAAAAAAGCTTGACATGCAAGCTTCGATAAGGAAGGCCAAGATCTGGAATGGGCTGAAAACGCCTTACTGTACATGGTCGTTTTTGTGGGGGGGCTAAAAACGCATAACTATACATGGTCATTTTTTTTTTTGGTTAAAAACGGCTTACTACACATGGTCATTTTTTTTTTTTTGTTAAAAACATTTGACTATACATGGTCGTTTTTTTTCAGCTAAAAACGCCTTAGACAACATGCTCGTTTTTTTTCAGCTAAAATCGCCTTAGTGTACACGGTCGTTTATTTCAGCTAAAATCGCCTTCGTGTACATGGTCGTTTTGTTCGGCTAAAAACGCCTTACTGTACATGGTCGTTTTTTTTTTCAGCTAAAAACGCCTTACTGTACATGGTCGTTTTTTGGGGGCAAAAAAACGCCTTACTATTCATGGTCGTTTTTTCGGTTAAAAACGCCTTAGTATACGTTTTTTTGGGGGGGGTTAAAAACGCCTTACTGTACATGGTCGTCTTATTTGTTTCAAAACGCCTTATTATACATAGTCGTATTTTTTTGGACTCAAAAACGGCTTACTGTACATGATCCTTTTTTGGAGGGGCGAAAAACGGCTTACTATACATGGTCATTTTTTTCGGCAAAAAACGCCTTACTAAACATGGTCGGTTTTTGGGTTAAAATGCCTTATTATACATGGTCGTTTTTGGGGGCTAAAATCGCTTTCCTGTACATGGTCATTTTTTTTGGTTAAAAACGCCTTACAATACATGGTTGTATTTTTGGGCTAAAAACACCTTACTATACATGGTCATCTTTTTTGGTTGTAAAAAAAAAAAAACGGCTTACTTTTTTTTGGGTGCTCAAAACACTTTCCATATGTCAGCTTTTTTGGATCAAAACACCTTGGTCGTCTTTTTTGGACTAAAAAAACGCCTTACCGTATTTTGGACACACAGGAACCAGCTGCCAGTTTCACTTCCTGTATGACGCCTGGATGCATATCAAACACAAAAACGGTCTCCTGTGGAGAATGTGGTTGAAAGCGCCGGGGGATTTTGAAAAATACATGAAATGATAAACAGCCTTCGTGTTTTTTAAAATATATTTTGATAATGTCATTAACAAAAAGACGGAAGGTCCTCACTCCACAGTTTCCTGCAGAGCAAAAAAAATGCCGAGTCAGCAAATTATGTCAGCCACTTGGGTTTTATAACATTTCACCATGACGGTATATTTTAACACTTCTCAAAATTGGGTCAGCGTTTTAGTTAAGCCTTCCCATCATGCCTTGCAGCCATTCATGAGTTTCCAGAGGACATCTTCAATAAGGAGCAGCGGAAGAATGGAGCCGTCTTACTGCACGTTCTCTGTGTGAGTATTCCAAAATCCGACAAGGGATCCGTGTGTCTTGGTTCTTCTCATCAAAGCGCTTGCGTGCCTTTTCAGGCCATCTACATGTTCTACGCTCTGGCCATCGTCTGCGATGACTACTTTGTTCCTTCGCTTGAAAAAATATCGGAGGTAAGAGAGCCTGGAATGCTTTTTCATAACACTTAGAAATGTTCTAACAGTGTTGCTCCCCCCCCCTCCCGCTCAGAATCTCCAGCTGAGTGAGGATGTTGCCGGGGCAACGTTCATGGCAGCAGGAAGCTCCGCTCCGGAGCTCTTCACATCGCTCATTGGTGAAACGTTTGTTTTCAAATCATTTTTTTTGTTTTGCAATACGCATCCCTTTCTGAACTGTCCTCATTTGCGCTCAAATTCATTTTTGCTATTCACGGGACAATTAATGTATTTTCTCCATATTTCAAGTCACATTTTTGTCATACATCTAGTTATGAAATGTGCGCCCCCACCACCCCCATCCAGTAGATGGCACAGCTGAGCAATTTTTTCTTTTCAGGTGTCTTCATCACTAAAGGGGACGTTGGCGTGGGCACCATCGTGGGCTCGGCCGTCTTCAACATCCTGGTCATCATCGGCCTGAGCGGCATCTTTGCGGGCCAGGTCCGAACGACGTTGCGATTGAAATAGTCGTCCCTCTTGTCGCCACGCGCCGTCGTGACGTTGCTGTGTCTCCCCACAGACGGTGAAGCTGACGTGGTGGTCTTTGTTTCGAGACTCCTCCTACTACATCCTGTCTGTGCTGGCGCTCATCGGGGTGAGTGGCACACACCCCACATCTTGAGTGTTTTTGCTTCTGGGAAATGGAAAATGCAAATGGCTATATTATTCAGAACAAAGTTTGGCCCCCCCCCCCCCCATTATTATCTGGCGTCAACTCTCACAGATATCATAGAAACAACCTCACAGTTTGCGGCTGTGTTGTTAGTGCGAGCAGTACATGCCAGTGAGGGTGCACTTTAAATTACGTGAACTGCTTTAAAAAAAAAAAAAAAAAAAGAAATCTGTGCAATCAACTCCACTCAATCCATATAATGTCCGTCGACCTACTTGTCTTTCTGATTGTAATCACCCGTGTCCTCTCTTCAAGGTCATTTACGACGCTGTGGTTGTCTGGTGAGTCGAGCTTCGTATTGATACTTTTTTTTTTTTTGCAAGATGCTCTTGAGTGACATGCACCATTGCCCTTGCTTACAATCGAATGAGCTGTCACTTACGAGGACCGACGTGTGTGTTGGGCCGACGTGCCATGAAACAAACGCGTGTTGTCTTCGTGATCGGAGAGACAAAACGGCCGGCAAATCTTCACATTCTGTTCTGTCCGGCGGAGGTGCGATGCGGTTTAATGAAACCACTGATTTATCCCTCAACTTAATGGAATGGCGGGTGATGTACAACGGTGACTTTTAGCTGAATGCCAACGTTGCCGCCAAGGTGGTCCCGCCGTATGTCATCGGAGCCCAATTGGAGTTCACCGAGTGCAGTCGACTGGAGGAGCGCGCTCAGAATAGAAATAGTTTGTTTAGCGCTGGCAGCTAACTTGTTGAATTTGGTTGACGCTGTTACGGAGCGATTTAAAAAAAATGTTTACGACGGTCGTTACTTGTGGTGGTGTTGGGAGATTTCTATTACGCGTCGCACACACAGTGAAATACATTTTTTTTGTGTGTGTGTGCTTTGCAGGTGGGAGTCTTTGCTCCTCATGACCATGTACGTGATCTACATCATCATTATGAAGTAAGAGGACACGCCCCCCTCCCCCAGCCAAAGTGCGACCACATTCTGGTCGTTAAATGATGCGTCATATTTGTGCTTTGTTGGCAGGTTCAACACGCACCTTCGGACATTTGTGACGCAACAGTTCCGCCGAGCCGGGCCGTGCTGCGTCGCGTCACAGGACGGCGGAGAGGACAAAATGGGAGACGAGCCCTCGGCCTGCCACACCGCCATGGCCCTCCTGAACAAAGGTTTGGAAAATGGACACGCTTTAAGTGTGCTTGTAGCAAAATACTTTGTCGATATCAATGTGATTTTATCAACATTGAAGGCAAAGTTTGAGAATGCACCTTAGCGGAGAGGAGGGAGAAAAAAATAAAAGCTTCTGAACCCCCGCAGGCCAACAGAAGGGAAGGTTTTCCTCTTGCTGACTGATTTCTGTCCGTGTGACTTTAGCTCAAGTGCAGAATCAGGAGGGCGGCGCAGTCGTCATGGTGGATGAGCTTCTCATCCTCAGCCCTCACAAGCTGTCCTTCTCCGACGCCGGCCTGCGCATCATGATCACGCCGCACTTCTCGCCTCGCACCAGACTCTCCATGGCTGGCCGTGTGCTCATCAGCGAGGTAACATACACACACGTTAGAATTTAGTACAGCCGTCGTTTGTCTCTTTAGTTTTGTTTTTTCCTCACCTTTGACTTGGAAGAGCAAACTTATCATCAAGGCTCTTCTCTCTCCTCCCAGCGGCAGAGACTCATCCGGAGTTCTAAGAGCCCGCGGGGCAGCGAGGCCGAGTACCGAGGGGGCTCCGCT
The DNA here is from genome assembly GCF_001891065.2 of Hippocampus comes. NCBI lineage: Eukaryota > Metazoa > Chordata > Actinopteri > Syngnathiformes > Syngnathidae > Hippocampus > Hippocampus comes. The sequence continues at coordinate 311,079 of NW_017805406.1, forward strand.
GCCAACAGCCTGAAGCGGACGGGCTCCTGCAGTTTGGAGAACGGGGGCGGCGCAGGACACACAGAGTCCGGAGACAAGCCGGCTGCGGCGGCGGCGGACGATGACGACGACGGCGCTTTCCACCCCTTGCGCATCCCAGGTGAGGACGCCGAACAGGAAGTGTGAGCGGCTTAGTGTGGCTCCAAGTGACACGTTGGGCGCCTGTGCATCAGCCGGTTGCTGGGCCAGGGTCAAGTGGGTCATCACGTGGCCTCTGGGCCTCCTGCTCTACTGCACGGTGCCCAACTGCGTCGTCCCGCGCTGGCATCGCTGGTTCATGGTCACCTTTGTGGCCTCCACGCTGTGGATCGCCGTCTTCTCCTACCTCATGGTGTGGATGGTAAGTACCGGGAAACTGCTCGTCCCGTGACCTGATTTCTCCACCGCGACCGACAGCATCTTGCGACGTGGCCGTGCTCACCTGTCCATCAGGTCACCATTGTGAGCGTCACCTTAGACATCCCAGACTACATCATGGGCATCACCTTCTTGGCAGCGGGGACCAGCGTGCCCGACTGCATGGCGAGCCTCATCGTTGCCCGACAAGGTGGGCGGGCACAACCGGTCCCCAAAGGCCGCATTTGAGTTCGGACATACGGGACGAGTCATTGGCATGCAAAGTGTCGGTTTTTGGACTCTCACGTGTCGTCGGTCTCCAGGCATGGGCGACATGGCTGTGTCCAACTCCATTGGCAGCAACATCTTTGACATCTTGCTGGGTTTGGGCTTCCCGTGGGCTCTCCGCACGCTGGTGGTGGACCACGGCTCATTCGTAGGCTGGCCTTCGCGCTTTTTCTTTTGTCGTCGCGGAGCCGCCACACACGCTTGACGTCTCGTTTTGTTTGTCCCCCATCTACCCCTCGCCCGCAGGTGTCCATCAATAACAAAGGCCTGGTGTATTCCGTCGTCCTGCTGCTGGCGTCTGTGTTCCTCACTGTGAGTCAACGCGCTTCACTTCCGCCCACACTTGGCTTTCAAATCACACAAGCGGGGGTAAAACTCGCCGCGTTGTTCTCGCAGGTGACGAGCGTTCATCTGAACGGCTGGCGGCTGGATCGGCGCCTGGGCCTGGGCCTGTTGTTCCTCTACGCCATCTTCCTGCTCTGCTCCATCCTCTTTGGGCACATGTGAAGTCAAGCGACACTGCGAGGGCAACCTCCTCATTTGGCCTTTTTGTTTTTTTTTTGTTTTTTTTGGCTCAAGTCAAAATTAGAGTTGCTTCCCTGACACAATAAGTCTTTTTTGGAACAGCAGCACTTTTCATGAACTGATTTTCTAGTGTTTGACATCACCGCCTCCAGTTTTTTTTTTCTTGTTCCTCACACAGGCTAAAAATTCAACAGTATTTATTGTCTATATTTGAGTGTAATATTTACATAAGGTCGCGGCAATCTATGATGCTCGAATGTCCTACTTTGAGGGACAACTTGAACGTGTCAGGAGTTGGAATGCACATTTTCAGCCTCTCAACGAGTATTGGTACGGTTAAAATTATGTCTGGAGATTGTTTAGAGGTGTTAGGATTAAATATTCAATGTGTATTTAATAAGTGTCATCAACTTTGGCGAGTTCAGTTTCGTTTGATTTTGCCACATTGAGGTATGAAGATTCGAATTGCAATGAATTCACTTTGGTGGAATATTTGAATTGCTCAGCACAAACATTCAGCGGTACTTCGTGCATAAATGAGATGCAATCTCACTGATGCTCTCTCTTGCTGCTCCTTTTTCAAATTGTACAATGAAAGCAATCTGTTATTTTTCTATGAGGTGAATAACCAGCCACATTTTTGGTACAAACCGATATTAAGTCTTAAATGTTCCACTAAAGTGATTTGATTTCCTCGTTTTGTGGCGTTCTTGATATTGAAATTAGAGCGTTAAGTCAAATGAATGCATCTGTTTCGGTGTGTAGAATATTTTAGGTTTGTTGAAAGGGAGTACACCCGAGACGGAAATCAAATGGAAACCGAAGACTGAATGTTTTGTTTCACGGCTGTTCTGCGGCAGTGTTAATTTTATTCAAATGTGATGGGAATTTTTTTTTAAACTAGGGATTGATAGACTGTTATATCCTGAGTGCAATAAAATAGTACGACAGTAGTTCTGCTTGTGCCTGATTTGAGATTTGACAGGTAGCATACTATATAATAGGTCATTGCAAATGTCTCGAGAGGGAGCTGTACGACATCATAATGCTTAGTATATATATATATATTTTTTTTATTTTCCTACAGTGAAAAGTACAATGGGACATTCCATCAGTCAGCCTACGGGAAGTCGCCTACAGTGATTTTTACCATGAACCGCGCTCCCGTGTTGTCTACCAAAATCCAAAGCGCCGATAGTGCTTCTCCGGTGGTGCACGTTGGCCTTTGTTTCACACTTTTGAGGGAAATGGCGCTTGATGCTTTTGAGGGCACATCATTGCTGAGCCCGTGTCCAAATCCAAGAAAACGTTCCGTGGCCGCCACACAAGCAAGGAAAACGGTCTCATTCGAGCGTCCTAACGCAGCAAATGATGACTAGAAAACAATCGAGGTGAGTTGGAAGGGAGACTAAACGTAGAACTGCTACAACACAGCGAGGAAGACCTTAACATTGGCATTTGGTGGGAGCAATTATGTGCCTGTGTGGTAGTAAAAGGCCCCAAAGAGCTGTTGGGAATGACAAGGGAGGGGCCGGGGGGTCTATTTTTGCATTCTACCCTCAAAAATGGATGAGAAACTGATACATACATGACCCAGCAGCGCATTTCGGCCAGCACGCCGTGCAAATAGAACCTCAGAGGAACTGTTATTTGAAACAAAGCCAAAAAACATAGCATGTAGGATTTGTTCAATTGCTGCAAAATCTTTTCAAACGATGCAGCGCCTTATTGCAGGCCACAACCACAAGAAAAATGGTCATTCTTCAAAAATGTGAATGACATATTTATACTTACGATTATTTCGAGTATGACAGTAATCTTAAATATCAATCAAATGTGATCGTTATTGTCCATCGATAACCTCGTGCTTCTCGTTTAAAAAAATAATTTGTCAATAATTTGTAATTTCAGCCTGCGTGCGACGGTGTGAAAGGTCTCCGAAATCTAAAAGAACCCAAATTGACATCCACTAAAGCGTACTGAGATCAACTTTAGAAAGATAGAAATTGTTAAAAAAAAAAAAAAAATACATTTAAAAGTTTCACTTTGCACGGCCCGCTGCACAATTCCGCCGATCTCACGGGAAGAAAAAAAAAATGGAGAGTGTAACAGTCACGTATGAAGAGATGAGGCCAGCGTGGTAGCACGTACTTCCCTTTGGACTAATCACAGCCTCCCTCTGGACACACTTGCGCGACGCCGGCGCGGCCGAAGTATGTGCAGAAGGAGCGGCCATCACGAGGGCGGGGCGTCCTGCTTCTGGTAGATGGACGCTTTGTCTTTCAGGAGGTCCACGCACAGGTGACAACTCCAGCTCCCTGACCACACGCGAGTCAGTTGACAATCTCATTTGGTCATCTGGTCTTGTCCAAATGTACCTTTTATATCATATGTCACTCGACCTTGTCATTTTTTTGGACTATAACAGAACGGCTTTAAAAAAAAACAAATTGCTTTCAGTGCTAAAGTTAAGAAAGTTAAGTGGTGATCAAAGTCTTTTTTTTTTTTTTTTTTTTTAAATCTGCAGACTTACCCTCCGGGGGTTCTGCCATGGGCGGCTTGAGACAGTACATGTGGTAACCTCGATCGCAGTCGTCACAGAAGAGCAGCTGGTCCTTGAAGAGACAAACAAAAGAACCAAAATCCAGCCAAAGCTTTTTTAAAGAATTCGGCACGCCCGCCGCGATGGACGTCGTGCAAACTCACGTCGTTCTCGGAGGTGCCGCACATGTTACAGCACTTGCACTCGATGCACTGCCAGCGATACGTCTTGACGGCGGCCATCATGATGGGGGTGAATTGCAGGCATGACGGGTGGCCTGAAACCCCCCCACAACACACACACACACACACACGTCTGTTAGCGCGTATGCCCGAGCGGGTGGAGAAGGCGGCGAGTGCAGGGCGACCCACCCGAGCGGCCGCAGTCGGAGCAGGACACCAGCTCTTCCGACTGGCCCGTCTTGTGATTGGTTTTGGAGTCTCCCAAGCAGAAGTCGCAGTACTTGTTGGGCAAGGCCAGCCCGTCTGGGCCTCTCTTCGGGGCTGACGGAGACGAAATGAGAAGCTCAAGCGCCGTGCCACAACCCGAGACGTCTCGCCGAGCCAAACGAGCGGGGGCCGCTTACTTTTGGGCGCCTCCGGCAGCGGTGTCTGCGGCTCGCTGATCTCCATCTCCTCCTTTTCTTCGCCCTCCTCGTCGGCCAGGTGCGAGTGGGTGTAGTGGTAGCTCAGGCCGGGACGGTTCTTGTAGCGTTTGCCGCAGACTGACGCCGACACCGGAAATGACAGCAACACGTGTGACCCACCACAAAGGCTGGTTTGTCGTTTTTGTAACAACCGACCAATTACGTCGTCCTACAACTAATGATCCACTCAACTCATATCATGGCCGGGTGCAGTTTTTTTTTTTCTGGCTGTTGCGTACAATATGAGCAACCACAGGCGATTAAATATTGTTAGACACACACAAATGAGTGAATGTACACTTACACGCACGTTCCAGCAATGCCAATCCAACGCCACCAATGTCAGAATTTAAAAGGTGACGAGTTTTACTTCAATTATACGGCCCGTCTTTTCTTTACACTTAGAAGTCCATCTAATGCAATTCATGTTTGACTCTGAAGGTTCCACTGGATTATTTACTTGAATGGTCGATGGGAGATAACAATGGAACTGGACAATCTTTACCGTCTACCGCAATACATGATGGCTTCGGTTTGGTTGCACCGAGCCATGAAAATGAGTCATCTTCAAATTGCTTTGAACTTGATTTCCAAATTGCATATTTTCCAAATATTCACACAGTGCTTTGTTAATACAGCGTGCACGTGGCGAAAGGAAGCTGTGGTGTGTATCTGGCAAACATGTTACAAATGTTATACCGACTGGGTGAGTTTTGACACGAATGACTTAAAAGTTGTCTGAAATTGTACCAACTGATGGTTTCCCTCAAGATCTCAAGGATTAAAAAATACAAAATGCATGGATTTAGGACTGAAAACAATATTAAATAAATCCATGTTAGTTGGTAGCTTAACTGTCACTCATAAAGACGAGGATGAAAGAGAACCTCGTCTCGCAAGGTTGGGAAAAAAAACCCAGCAAACTGGTGCACAGTGAGAATTGAAGAGACAAGGGATGAAGCGCACGCCGACAAAAAAGGAAATGAAATCAGGTGCTTCCGTCTACATGGGTCACGAGCAGACTGAAGCACAGCGTGCATAGCGTGTGAGCACGGCTAATCAGCTGTTACCCTCCTCCGAATTCGTTTGCGAGCCACAAAAAAAAAAAAAAACACCAACCCGTCTGTGAGACTCAACAGTGACATGCAGACGACGTAGAGAAGGAAAGCGGATGTACCTTTTTCAGAAAGTTTGGAAATATGCTTTTGTTTGATAGCGTCTGAAAGAGAGGGGGAGGAGACAAGAAAGACACAGAGAGACACTCAGAAGAATGCCACCCCCCTCGGGTCGAAAAACGACACACATTAAGGCGTAGATGACGTCGACGGCGGCTTGGCTAGCTGACGGGATCACACGGGAGCGGAAACAAGATGGCGGCCAAGGCGCAGCCGCAGACGGTTGGCGTCACTCACTGTCGCACACGTACGGCTTGTCGCGCTCCTCCAACGCTGCCGAGTCCAGCTTCTTCCTGCTGCTGCCGCCGCTGCCCACCCCGCGACCCTGAACACACACACGCGCGCACACAATCTTGAAACTATGACTTCTCCCAAAAACCAGTTGCTCAAGTGTGTTCTTGTCTCGTGCACTTGTTCACCTTCCCCTTGCCTTTGCCTCTTCTCTTGGGCGTGTCTTCCTCGTAGTCGTCGTCGTCCAGGTCATCGAGAAAGTCGTCAGGTTCCAAGATTTTCTACCATGTCGTGGAGACATGCGCAGGATGGGGCGTGAGTGCTTCATTTTTGATTGACTTATAAACGACTGATATCATTTGGTAGCACAAGTGTCGACACACTTTTGGACTGTATTATTTGGACACACCGAATAAAAAAATAAAAAGCTTGGTTTTCCAAATGAATCCTCAAAGCACCTCTCCAATACGCTGTAATCGACAGTGAAATTTACTTTGACACACTTTTTAAACACACTTAATTCATTTCAATGACCGCGAGAGGTGAACTATACAATTTGGCGACTGCCCTTGAGCACAAAGGTTTGCGCAAACTCTTAGTTTGCGTAGCATCACATGTGTGCAGATGTGTGTCGAAGAACCTTTCTGGTGCGTGCGGCGGGGTTCAGGCCGACGGCGTAGTCGCCGGGGTTGGAGTCTTCCTCGGACGCTCGGGGATCGGCGGGTGCGCGTTTCTCCAGGGAGTCGCCCTTCAGCAAGGCCTCCAGGCTGCTGCCATCAGATGACAAGAGCGCATCCTTCTTCAGTCCGACATCCGGCTCTGTGCAGACAAAAGCCAAAGCGCGTCTCCATCAATCCATTTGAGTGTGCAAGAGAGCACCCCCCCTGCCTCCCACCCCCCGCACCCCCTTCAAGAGCATACCACCCCAAAATACCTGACTTCGCTGAGGGGAAGACTAGCCGAGGGTCCTCGGGAGGATGAGATCTTCGCTTTTTGCGCCACCTCCTGGAAGGGTAAGTGTAGAGCTGGCCCGGAGCCCTGCCTGAGGAACAGATGAGACGCCATCTGGTATGCTTCTCGACATTTGCTTAGAAAGCAATGAAGAATGCGACGGTTTCGTTAATTGACGACACAAAACAACACCGGAATGCTTCCTGTCCTAATGAATGCACACGTTGCACATACACGTCTTTCTAATTTGATGTGGTAAGAGGCAGAGCAATGTTGATTCCTACCAGGCCCCCTGTGCCTTTTCTCCATCCAAATGTAGCAGTTGCTCTGAGCCACGCCCGTCTGGGAGTCCAGGAAGGGCATGCGCACGCTCCTCTCCGCGCACAGACGAGCGTTGTAGTTATGGCATTGCTCCATGGCATCTCTGTAGTACTGCTCGCCCAACCTGCTGACACACCAAAAAAAAAAAAAAAAACATTATTGAGATGGCATCCTCGCTATTGTGAGGCATTGTTTATTACCCATTATCTCCTGACGGTGGGTTCGCCTGACTTCCTGCTTTCAAGAGAGACGGATGCACTTACTACTTGTTGTAATAAATACTCAAAGACAAGTTTAGTGCATTGGATTTTCTTTTGGATACAACATGACCTACAAACGTCACAACAACCAGGGAGATTCAATACATTTTCCTGATGAAGCTTCAGGGGCCTCTTCATGGAATTCCTTACAGTTACTTTTTTCCTATCATCCATTTTCTCTCAGTTTTTAAGTATGTATATGACAAACGACTTTAGCTGGAAATCTAGTGTGCGTTACATTGAGCAGATCGCTGTCACCAGCTAATGAGTTAACATCCACCTCTGCAAATAGCAATGTGGCCCTTTCCCCATTCCTTCATTGTTTATATTCACCAGACTGTGTTCTTCGTCTCTTATCTGCTGTGTGTACTCCTTTCACATAGAGCACCCCTAACTGAGAAAAATTTTGATTCAAAAATTTCCATCACAATTGGGAGACAGGATATAGGATCAAATATGGTACTCAGTATGGGTGAGTAGTGGCAAAAACTTGTCCCGTGTAACTTATTTTGTGTCAATTTCAACAGATCACAAAAAGTCCCAACTTCAAAGGGTACTTCAGAAAGACCACAAAATGTTTTTCAGCAAATAGCTGGAATAGGAAAACGTGTATAGGTGAATTTATGAATAGTGAATGGTGTAGAGGCGGGGGATAGCTCAGTTGGAAGTTGATCACTCTTTTTATTTTTCACATTTGGAGGAAAGTTTAGGTGACGCTTCGGGATTTCTGAGTCCAATGAGAGCTTGTTATTCCGACGGCATCTGAAGTCCCCCAAGCACCTGCCGTAAAACTTCAACTCCGAGCAGAACTGACTGACGACGCGGAAAATGGGAGTCGTCTATCACATTGACAACTGTAGTTCAGAACGAACAACTGGCGCACTAAGAAGTTACTTTGAAGGGGTATGATAATGAGGAGTATTCAATACCATTTGGAACTTGTCGTCAAACAGTTGCCCCCCCCCTCCCCAAACGCCAACTTTGGATAACTTGAGCCCATTAGCGTGACAGACACCTGGCTTGTGTGGTGCCAACCGACGCGAGCTAGCTGTCAAAATAGCATTGCAAGATTCAAACTAACCACACAGAAACAAACCATTGTGCTCACACGAACACATATATTTGCCGTATCACAGTGACTCGACACATTCAAGGCGTCAAACTCGAGCTTGCTAACTTTCATTGTAGGACATGTTCGACCAACAGAACAGTCGACGACGCTCCGACTGCGTTTGGTAACCTTCAACCGTCCAGTGGAAATGTCGTTCAAGCAACCAAGCGACGCGACTGGGAGATTAATAATGAAATGGTCGTCGTGGGTTCGCCGCAACTTTTGTCGTCTAAAAGCGAAAAAAGGGTGAAGGAAAGTGGAACACTTACAGTTTGACAACATTCTCGACAACAGCTGCCATCTTGCTTGACGATGCGGCCAAGGGGCTGCTGGGAAATGTAGCACAGGGTTACCACTTAGCACCGCTTAGTGGTCATCTTTGGTCATTGCAAGGAGCATTTCGTCATACTGACAGGAAGTGAACCCCTCGTTTCTCGCGGTGACACGTTCCACACACGGCCGTAATAGTTGAAAAACCGCGATATTTAGAGCACACTTCCTACATGCTTTAAAAAAAATCGAAACGTCTTGTTTTAACTTAAAACATAGCTGGCTTCTTTAGATGAGTCAACTACAATATGATTAGATTTTTATGCAACAACAAAAAAATGTTTTATTAGTTTTTTACAAACATGAGACAAGGGGCTGTGCTCCATTCATTGTTCGGTCAAATGTGTAATTTCTGGGCATCATTCTGCACCAGCATGGGTATGTCGCCATTCAACATGAGATATAAAACAAAACAGCACGACACACCACCAAACAAAATTATCAATACTAAAATCATGCATTTGTCTCAGTTTACTCATACATTTACTTATTAGGAAATTTAGGTTTGTTGTGATGAACATGAAGCTATTATTCTGGTGTGTGGCCACATGTTAAATGTAACTTTTGCTCTCACGGTAGAATGTGTGTTCTGTCCGTCATTATATGTCATTGGTACAGAAAGATGAACAAGAGATACATTATTTGTAGAACTTGGACTGTTAAACTTAGCTGCACAGTAATTAGCAAAAATACACAAGTTCATAATTTACTCCCCAAAAAGCAGCACATTTTTTGATTAAACCAGATTTTATTATTCCTAATATTGTAGCTGTAGATACAGAAGTCAACAAACATTTCTGGAATTGTAATGAAAATGTTCCACGGCACACTGACACCATGTGGAAGAGTCTGCAATTACAGACATGTACCTGAAAAATGGACAGCATTGATACTTTTTTTTTTGCAACGCATTAGTAACAGGAGTAGTAATAGTAACAACAGTAGCAATAATGATCATAATAGCAATTAATAATAGTAGTGTTATTAACAACTACAGAGGAAGAAAACGGACATTGTCAAAAGCAAAGTGAAAATGTAGTTTCATCCAATGCCGCAAGACAAAACCACTGGATGAAAAAAATGACCAGTTTCCAACTAGACTGCAAATACCCTGCCTCTTTTTACAAAAAAGAAATCACCCCCATTCAGTGCATTTCGCCCCCATTTCTATAAAACAGTTCACACATCAAATCATTCAGAACTTTTATTTTCGTGAGTGCTCTGGCAGCCAACCAACTTTTCGTTCTTGTCAAAAGGTCCTCTGAGGAGAATTGCACACGCTTTAAGCACGCAGTGCAGTTTATGTGAGAGAGCACTTATGTTTGTTTGATTTTTTTTTTTTTTTTTTGCTTCCGTGACCAATTTGGCCCAACTGAAATGGATTCATTTACATTCAAAATGAGATGAAGTCATACAATACTCTTGCCTGACCTTTCACCTTAGGACTCATTTGGAATCATTGTGCTCAACGTAACAGTGCCAATGGTCACTTGTTTATGCATTGTTAACCTTTGTAACTTGGCTTCCTCAGACTGTGGACCAAAGTGGATGTTTGGTCACCCTGTACTCGGATTGGAGCGATGGTCGGACTGGTTCCACATTCATTTGGAACTACAAAATAAGGCCAAGCGTGACAGTTCAAACCAGCGCAACCATAATGTAGGTTTACATCTCCCTCTGTCAGTGTCATTGTGATCAGCATGTAACGGATTACAACAAAGTATCCGGATTACCTGTAACAAAACCCAAACCTCACAGGTTAGTATTGTTATCAAGTTACCTCTTAGTGAATTTTGGCAGTCAGAAAAGGCAAATTGACATGTGGATGAAAGTGACAATTATCAATATGTATTTCGAGACAACTGCTCTATTATATTGTTGAACACGGACAGTAGTTGGAAGATTCTATGAGAATGTTTTTTTCATAGACTTGGCTACCTTATTTCTCGTGATTGGAAACGCCAATTACGCATCACATTGTTCTCCCACGCTGATAATAAAACAATCACGTTCTTGTCGTAAATCCACATAGATGGGTTGATGGTGGTACACAAAGATAAACCTACAGTATAATCATGCCACAAAGCACAAATATCATTTGAGAGGATTCAAAACGTGTCCCTATTTGACAAGACCTTGATGCCTTGATGTTTGAGCGCACCATTGGGCCTATTGTACCTACATATAGAGTCCATAGCCCAGTTTGATCATGTTGGAATTTTTTTTTTTTTTAATCTCTGTACTGTGAAAGCTTATATCGGGAAAGTATTTGAATGGAGGGTAGCTAGGTTTGAGTACAGGGGTGAGGGGTATCTTTTCAAGTAAGGCGGCACTCCGGCAGCGCATGTATTCTGCTTCCCTACATCAAAGCCACACCAGCTGTGATTGGACATGTGCTGCCATCCATCCACGTCTGCCACACCAAATGTGCTTCGGCCCCCAAATGCCAGAGTGATGATTGAAACAAGAAAGAAAAAGAAAACTCCTTGGTGATGTCAGTTAAAAAAAAAAAAAAAAGCGCAGAGGTAAAGAAAAAGCATTTATCAGCAGAAAAGAATTCCAGTAATATTTTGTATCCGTGTTTCATTTTCATCTCCATTTGAGTACCAAAAAGTAGCATCCGTCAGGCCGTTGTCTGATGAGGAGTAATATTGACGTGCAAAATCCACATCACCACAGCTCACGCACACGCGCACACGCACTAGAAAAACTAATTTTCTCTGCTTTGTACAGACAAAAAAAAAAAAAAAGAACTCACAAATCAAGCAGAAAAGATCACTGCAATGATAAATTCTGGCAAATTTAGCAATACAAAAAAAGCTTATTTCATATATAAATTTCCCAATTGAATTTGTGTTCACTTACTGTAGACTGCTAAAATTAAATGACCTTTATTAAAAAAAAAAAAAACTCAAGTACCATCATTCCTAAAACAAATTATCGTAATACATACAAGGATAAACCCAACATTCTCCACTAGTTTTTACTTTGTTTCTCTCCACGACATGGACAATCAAATCAATAGTTTTCTTCAAACCAGCAATAACAAAAGATAAATAATCATCAGAACAGCATTAATATTGGTCAGGTTAATAACATCAAGCTCAAAAGCAGAACAGAGGGGTCTGAGGTGACTGCGCCAAATGAGAAGAAGAGCTTCCAGCAATTGGGGCGTCACAACGGCGGGAACACGGCTCACGCAATGCAGGCCAACCAAATCTGCGGACAAGAGATGAACAGGACACCCCCTTTCCTCTCCTCAAACATTAGTTCTGTTAATTACTGTGGGTGGTGTCTCTGGGTGAGGGCTTCCGTGTTTGAGATGCACTTAGTCGGCGAACCAAAAAGAAAGCGACAGATAAAACCGGAGTTGGGGGGAAAAAAAAAAGTACATTTTCTGTAGCTGTCGAAATACAGCGCGCCTCTGAGCTGCGCCGAGACCAGTGTGTCGTTCAGTTTGTGGGTCGTTTCCATCCATGATTTTGACCAAAGTCCTATTTTTTCTTGCCAAAGAAGCTGAACCTCTTCTCCCGATCTTTATCTTTACCGTCTTTGTTGCGCATGGTCACGCCTGCGGTGTCGACTGAGGGCGAGACGGGCGAGATGGGGGGCATGGTCATGGCGCGGCTGAGGACCCGCGGACTTCCAGGCGAGTCTCCTGATCCCGATGGAATGGAACTGAGGATGGAGCGGATCCAGGAGCTCATTTCCGCCTTGAAGTGGACAAAGGAAATTTGGAATCAACCAATTCACAGCACAAATGCAACACATTTACAACGTCTTTATTGTTTATCACCTCATCCTTTGCTTGGAACAAGTACTCTTTTCCATCTCCTAGCCTGAAAGCAAAATACGCATGGTCAGTTGACCCTAAAGTCACACAGTATTTTCTCTTTTTTTTTTTTTTTTTGGGTCAGGGGTTTTTGAGAAATCAATTTTAAAAGGCCACTATTTGAGTCAACACAGTAATACGGCAAAACCTAGTTATCCACTCACCGGAGCTTGAATACGTGTTTCCTCTTCTTATAGTCATGTGCGATCTCACAAACAGCCTCGCCAAGGCTGATGGGGACTTCTCCGTGGTATGGAATCCCATTAGCAGCACTCTTGCCATCTTTGTAGAAACCCAGACTTCCTTTTCTTAGGACGCAGTATACGTTCTGCCATGATCTGTGTGATTATATTAAAGCAATTAGAAGCGTGTTGATGAACACATTTAAAAAAAAAAGATGAGTTTATTATTACCTGGTAGCTGCCTTCTTGCTGTGCGACTCCATCTCTTGTTTTCGACAAAGTATGCCCTCCATGGCGTCCGGGTCGGCGTCGGCTCCACCTCGGCCCGGTAAGGTGGCCGACGGATCGAGGCGCGAGGAGGCCAAGCCGCTGTCTCGACCCGGTCCGTTTTCCGATTCCGAGCCCTGTGGTTCAGAGTGGAACATGAGTGGAGGTGGAGGTGGAGAAGGCAAAGGCTGATGGAGGACGTGAGGAGCTAAGCAGCCGGCATGGGAAAGCTCGGATGACAGTCGCTGTACATCATTTTGTCAGTTCAGCGGGTTCGTATAATGACACATTGTCGCAGAGACACACAATTACACTACAGCCGCGCTTCCTGGAAGCTTTGTGGCACACCTGTCATAAATACCTCAGACATTATACAGCTTGAATAATATAGATATAGCACCTACAGAATCTAGATATCATTTCTGTCTCTTTTATTGAGTGTATGCTAATCAGACGATGTATCGGGGGCAGGGGGGGTTAGCGCAACTGTCACGTACGGGGAAGGACGACAACAAACTACACATAAATTCAACAAATACAACTCGACATTCACTCGTGTCCTGGTCAAGATGAGCACATGTATGTATGAGCGTACTTGAGCCATGAACAGCACGTGTGCATGAATCTGCGTGATGCCTTGGAGCGCAGCTGCCAACCAGAGGCCATGACAAAAATGATCTCACATGATAAAGCGATGGTGGTGACAGAGCGCAATGGTGCTGCAGTTGACCAGGGGCTGAGCGGAAGGCTACAAAGCTGACCAAATCTTGGTACTCACACGCTGAGGCTGCTTTGGTTTACACACACGCTTAGCCTCTGATTTCGATCCCACTGACAATGATAGCGATAGCGACTGCTGGTAAAAACGCAACAGGACATTGTTAAATCATGTCAACTATAAAAGATTTTCTTCACTCATAAAACAACACTCGTTGAGTCTTCGAGTCATCTCATCTCATGAGCAGTCAGTTTGGATTAAACATGGATGTCCCCTGGAGCTAAACATAGATCATGATGATGATGATGTGAGTGCCACCCTGCGTATAACAATGTCGTGATCTGACAAGGGACAATGTTGATAAGTCGACACGCACATCACAAACAGTACAGTTATATATATGTTTCAATGGGACACTCAGAATCTCGTCTTATTTTGGAATACAAATGAAGCACAGGCATTACTGACAAGACATTTTTTGATTGAAAATGTCCTATTTCTGATTGCTTGCTAGTTATAAAGTACATCAGTGTTGTCATCTCATTGCAACAAGGATAAACTATTATCTTGTTGAAAAATTGAATTTGAATAGGCATTAGTCTAGATCCACGACCATGATTTGGAAAAAAATAAATCAATAAAAATCACATCTTACCTGTGATGTGTCATTGTCACTGTGTACTCCGTTCACGGACACTGACTGATTCAGTGTTGTCTGGTCTAGACTGGTTCTGTGTTTGATTAAGAGATAAGGCGCACGATCAAAAGCAGTGTTGACAGCGTTAACCCACAGCTTTATGTTTGATAAAAATCAGCCTTTGGCTTACCTGGCAGCAGAGTCATGCACTTGACTTTCTGCCTCCGACTGCACCACTTCCTCTACGGGGGCCGGTGTCGGGGGCCGCCGTGCCCTCTCCTCTTCCGCTCGCCTCCTCTGAATTTCCTGCTCCTCCAGCTGAAAAAAAAAATAGACACTCAGTTGCCATTTCTAAACGGGAGCTCTCATGCCCGAGGAATTAAGAGTGATTCTTTTTTCACAATTTCATTTGAATGCAGTCGACTCACTGTCGTAAGTTTCTCCAACTGAACAAAACGCTCTTCCCAGGAAGCGGCGAGTTTCTCAAAGGCCTCGTGGCGCTTAATTAAACTTTCCACCTCGTCGACATTGGAGCCGAGGTCTGCCGTCCGCACAAGAGGCTCTTGCCCGGCCAACCAAGACTCCGCGACGTAAGCATCACGCCCAAACTGCAATACCTCTAGCACTGCAAAGCGAGGAAAGGAGAGAAATATACAGTGTTACGTTTGTGTGATGCTATATGATCCGCTAACAGAAGCAAATGCCACCTGGAATGTGCTCTCTCGTAAACAAGATGAGGATACATACTAATTTGTAAATAGTCCATCTTGTCCTGCCACTTTTTGTGGATCTTGTCTCTCTTTTCTTGTAACTGAGAGAGCTTTTCCCGGATCTGAAAATGAAGCTGTGATGAGCAATGACACGGTCATAACTTTTATTGTCACGGCAAGAGAATAATGACCTCATCGGTGGCATAGTGGTTATTGTTGACGAGCGCGTTGCCCATGTCAAAACAGGCCGTGAAGCTGTCTGCTCGGGTCTCAATCTCCGCTTTGATGTCTTGATGATTGGCGATGACCAGGCCCGCTGAGGAGACATCCCTGCAACGACATCATGAGAAAGTAAGATACAAGCTGCTCCGACAATAAAAATGTTTGCCTGAGCATGATCATGCACTCACCTGGGGCTATCATGTGCATCAATCTGCAGGTTGACCCCATCCATCCAGAGCATGAGGTCGCGCACCATGTTGAAGAAGCGGAACTTTTCCACCGTGTCGAGCAGGAGCACCCTGCGGGACTCGCCAGCCTTGAGAAGACCCTCCCAGGCAGAGCTCACAGCGTGTTCGCTGCGGTTAATGTCATCAGCTTTCTCTCCGGCGTAGGCCTTTTGCAGCCGTGCGGCGTCATCTTGCACCTGGTTCACCTTTGGGTGGATGATCGAGAGATTAATTCTTCCAGATGAATCTACATAGGAGGCATTTTATCAGCAGATTACCTGTCCGCTGAGGGCCTGAATGTCGTTTTCAAAAGTATTGTGCTGTCTGTGTAGATGCTGGACAGTGTTCAGATCTCGGCCAAGGTCAGACGGTAGCGCCTCCCGCTTCTCCTTCACGCGGCCAAGAACCTCCGTGGCATCCTGATGGAAGCGGTGCAGCTCATAGGAGGCCGCTAACATCTGCGTGCGTGTGTCAATCAGTTCCAGCAGGTCGGCCCAGGCCTCGTTGAGGCCATCCTTCCACTCGGCCACGCTGGCGTTCTCCGGGTGACCAGACTCAATCAGGTTGTCCGCCAGCGCGTTGACGCCATCGACGCGCTCTTGGCCAATTGTGCTAGTGTCACGAGCAAACTCGCGGAACTTGTCCCTCAGCATCTGCGCAAAGAAAAACAATGCGATTCCGCTTCATTTCCCGTAGCGCCATAATCATCGGGATACGCCGGGGGGCGCAGTACGACTTACAGTGACGTGCTCGTAGTCCTGTCCTAGTTCGTGGGAGCCGGCAACCACCTCCCTTTCTGCGATCCACTGTTCCAAATCATCCACCTCCCGCTTTAACTGGGTCAGACGAAGTCTCTCTTGAAGCCTCCCGCGGCGCTCCTCCGCGAGGTCTTTCAAGCCAGCGTACAGCTTGTCGACTTGTGCTTGTCGTAAGTTGATTCGGTCACTGTCAAATTGAACATAATACCATGCCAATCAGCCGTCGGGAATCTACTCGACTTCTCATACGCAGCTGTGAAACAACAGCTGATGCATTCTCTAACCTCTCTGGATGTTCACTGGTGACCATTAATCGGCTGCTGTTGGCTAGCTGGTGAATGGTCTGGGCGTAGTCTTCAAGCGCCTGTTCCAGAGTCTGGTGTTTTTTAACCATCACGAGAGCACTTTGCTCATCCTGAGAGGCAAACGGTTGGGGTGACTTTACAAAGGAGGTAATGGGGAAAGTGGCAATCGGTCCATTCTCTGTCCGATTCGTCTTGGTTTACCTTCGCCTTTTCTTCCGACATCATGTGCAACTCCTGCTCTCCCATCCAGGCCTCTGCCTCCGCCGCGTCAGCGTAGAACTGCTGGGCTCGATTGGCCTCCACCAGACGAGCGTGGCGTTTGTCGGTCTCCGCAATCAGCTGGTCCCAGAGCTCTTTCAGCTCGACAAGTCGCTCCTCTAAGACAGACTGTCGCTCCCCATCGACCTGGCTTTGCGTCTTGCCTCGTTTGTGGATGTCATCGATGCGGGGTTGATGTCCTTGGATCTCCTTTTGGAGCGTCTGATTCAGAAACAAAAAGGACACCATTGGATTGGAGCCATTTGTGTGGCTCATGGGCGCTGCTCGGATTACAGTCGCGGTCAGAAAATCTCTTTCTAAACAACCTCCATCTTCCTGCATCACAGGGGAAAAAAAAGCATGCAGTCATCATCTCTTCCAAAAACTTAAAGGCTGAAGTCAAAATACCTGGTTCTTCTTGATAAGTAGCTGCACTGTCGGAAGGTCCTTTCCATGGTCCGTGGAGGTCGCCAAGGGCATCCGTTCTTTCACCCACAACTAAAGGAATAAGATTTAAGACAATTATGAATGACTAAACCAAATCATAAATACGCTTATAAATCAAAAATAAACTCACTATTTCATCTTCCAGGTCTCTGTTGAACTGGTGTGCCTCTTTGGAGGCAAGTAGCCGCTGTCTCCTCAGTCTAAGCGGCTCCTGAAGGCTGGAAAAGCTGTCGGTGACTCGCCTTTGCTGACCGTCCACCTCAGCCAGTCCAGCGTCTTCCTGAGACAAAGCCAAAGCTTGAGACTGCAGTGACTGCACCTCCTTCTCCCTGACCTCCATCTGGTGTTCCAGCATCTACACAAGCAGAAAAGAGAACGTGAGACATCAGTCGCTTAACGGACACGACCAGCATGATTTGTCACCGGCGGGGAAGACGTCACCGCGGTGGCCGACCTGATGCTTCTTGAGCAGGATGTTGACGCTGGTCAAATCCTTGCCGTAATCGTCACTGTGCAGCTGACCCTCGAGGTTCTTCACCCAGCCATCCAGAGCGCAGCAGCTTTGTGTAAACAGCTCTGCCCGATTGGCATCAAACAAGCATTGGGCTTTGGTGCGGGTGGTGCCCTCCAACTCCTCCCACTGACGCTGCAAGTCCTCCAGGGTTTGCTGAACAACAGGTTTCAGCTCTGGCTTCTCTGCCACAAGAGCCTGGCCCTCCTGTTAGGAGACCGAAAAGCAGGCGGGACAGTTATTCTTCGTTTCATTTCCGTGTGTCGTTTTAGATGAAAGGAAAAAAAAATAAATTGTCACACCTTATCGATTTTGTCTAGCCAGTCTTTGTTCGAGGCCAGCTCTGCCATGAAGGCCTGGTGTTTTTGCCACTTGCTGTGAAGATTTCGAGCCTCGTCATATGACATGTCCTGAGCCGTCAGCATCTTCTCATTAATCCATAACGTGAGCTACGGGAAAAACAACAAAAATGATCATGTGTCGAACAAAACAGCTAAATGCTTTTAGACTCTTTCTAATGATGTGCTGTTCATACCTCCTGTCCGTCTTGGAGGAAGTGCTGCAGTTCCCGGTTGTCCTTAAGTTTTGCCAGCAACTCATTGGCGGCGTTCTTATTCTTGAGGTGCCTGGTCGAAGCGAACGAGAAAGTTAAAAATTGAGCGGAAAATGCTGTCTCTTTTCAATATGCTCCAACCTTTCCTGAATAGAATCCACTTTCTCTTGGATCTTATCCGAGTTTGCGTTGCCATCGTTAATGAGGCGCCGTCCCGCCTCCACAACACCGGTTATCTTCTCCTCACTGGCCTCGGTGGTGGTGAGGAAATCTTCATATTTTTTAATGGCCTCTTCCGCTCCCTGAAGACTTGTCGGCATCTCCGTGTGGGATAATACATACTCCTAACAAACAGAGGAAAGGAATGTTCTGAGCTCAATTCTCAACTCTAACCTAATTCTGATTCTTGACAAGGCCTTTCGCACCAAATCAGTAAAACGTAGGGCGATGTTACCGAAATAATTTTCGAAAAAGGATGTTTCGAAGCAGTTTCTAAGCAACACCGCCATCCTCTTTCGTCAGCGCGCCAGCTGGCAGCCTCGTGTTTGCTTATAGCTAGGCTCAGACTGCACTCGAGATATTTTTAGAATCGCGGTGGCCATAGCTCTCCGGAAAGAAACCTTAGTTCTGAGGTTCATTTTCCTAACCTGGCTGTTGAGGAAGGCCTCCGCCTGCTTTGCGTCCCGTAAGAACGTCTGGAAGTCGAACGCTTGGGCCAAGAGACTGTGGCGGTTCTCCCACATTTGACGCAGCTCATGCCAGCCGGTATCCAAAGCCTGGAGCCTTTGAGCCAAGAACATGTGCTGGGCATCTGTTTGGCCTTGGGTCACTTCTTCACCCACCACTCGCATCTTCTCATAGTCGTTCTTATAGTTATCCACCTCATTTTTGATATTCTCATGCTGGGCGAGCAAACTCTCAGCCTCGGGCAGAGAGGTGGGAATGTCCTCAGAGGCGACAGCTGTCTGGGTGCGGGACAGCCACGACTGGAAGTCATCAAGATCCCTGAGGAAGCCCTGCAGCTTGCTGGCCTCACCCAGTGACTCTTCACGCCGCTTCATAGTGGAGTTCAACTCCTCCCACACTTCCTGTATTCCCGCCAGGCGATCTTGAATCTCCCCTGCTTGATCTGGATGTTCCTGGGCCAGTTTTTCTGCTTCCTCTCTCAGGTCATCTAACTTTCCCTGTAGACACACACACACACACACACACACACACACACACACACACACACACACACACACACACACAAAAAAAATTTTAAAACGCGCTCATCCTTCCACACCCAGCGAAGAGGTGACCACGTACCTGAATAGCTTCTAGGTCTCTCTCCATCCCCGTGAGTTTCCGCTGTAGAGCCATCACTCCGGTCAGATCATTTCCCAAGCTCTGAGTAGATTCTATTACTTTGGTTTTCTCTTTCATCCACGTTTGGATCTCATTACATTCCAGGTGGTAGTTTTGGATATTGAGGGCTGACTCCAGGCCTTGTTTCTTTTGACCAGCCAGTTTCTGGAATTCTTTCCACCTGGGGACGATGCCAACGGTCATTATTTAAATCCTGTTGCGTGGTGGTTGGGTCATTCCCATCATCGTGTGTCATTTCTAACCTGTTATTCAGATGGTCGCGAGTCCGGTGGATTTGGTCTTTGTTGCAGTTGTCTGAAGACAGCAGCTGCTCAGCCACCTGGTTCACATCGGTGACACTGGTCCCTATGTTGTTCATTTCTGGTTCCAGTGTCTCAAACCTGTAGGAGCAAAGGTATATAATTCATAAACTGTACTAAAGATAAATACATTGAGTGCTGCCATGCCAATTTAATCTGCCCACTGCCTTCAGGCTCAATCATGTTGCCCGATGTAACTTAAAAACTATTATGTGTGGCCAATATGACCAATCAAATTTGAAATTCGCCTCAGAAGACCAGCTAACTAGCATACAATGATGTCAGCATTTTCCCATCATTTGATTGCTCCGAGCAATGATTGAATCCATTGTTGTCATGTCATTAAGATTAATGTTGATTTTAAACTGCTCCAGATGAATTGCTGTGTGATAGCGGTGGCATTTCGAGGTGGAGTCTCGTACCCACTGACGCCCAAGTACCTGTTGCGATGCCCACCACTGCATACTGAGCTAAAGAATACACACTATCAATTTTTTTCCCCCCAATGCTTTACTTCGACACTGACCTCTGCTGCACCACCTCCAAGTCTTCAAGTTTGGTCGGGATCTCCATGCCATGTAACCACTTCTCTTTTTCTTCCACCCAGAGTTGGCAGGCACCCGCCTCGCTGAACATACGATAAAGTGCTAAAGCACCTTCCAGGGCCTGACGACGAGACACCGACAGGGACTGTAGCTCTTTATAGCGCTGCTCGATAGCAGGTAGCCGGCCCTCCACCTACAGTGACAATAAACAGTAATTTAGTAGTACAGACAGCATGAGATGATTTGAAATGCATGAAAAACAGACAAGGTATACATACCTCAGGGAAATTAGCGTAGGTTTGTGGCAATGCTTGGTTCTGCTCATGCAAGGATTCAATGAGTGGTTGGTGGCTCTTGATCTCCTCCTCTATTTCCCTCTGCTTGCGAGCTAGAGTTTGGGTGGAGAACTCGTCATGGCCCACGTCCTGACTGGACACCTGTCTTAGAGTTTCCATTAGCCAAGCATCCATGTCATTAGCATCTGTGAGGAACTGATACAGGGCCACTGAGTCTTTCAGCTTCTGTTCTCTCAGTTTTGTTGTCTGGGAAAGACAAACAGCAGGAAATCCAACCAAAGTCATTTGTTTTGTTTTTTTTAATAGGGCAGACGTGTCAAGCACTTTTAGGGAATGTTGATCACCACCCACCTCCTCCAGATGTGTCCACTGTGCACGAATGTCTCGAATATTCTCTGTGACCTCTGGGGCTCCAAAGTGTCCCTCGTTCACCAAAGCCTCCCCTGCAGCAATGCTGTTACTCAGCGGGCCATAGCGTGCTGCCATCTCATCCCTGAAAGCCTCGTGTTTACTGAGCAGGTGAAGGGCAGACGTGAGGTCCCGGCCACATTCTCCGCTGGTCAGGATCTGCTCTTGCTCTCTGATCCACGCTGCCTCCTCTCCCAAGTCCCACAGGAATTGCCAAAGGCGACGGGAGTCCTCCAGGCGTTCCCTGCGCTGTGCAGCAAGCCGGCCCAGCTCCTCGTAGGCTTGGCCCAGCAGGTCGACCTTTTCACTCACTAGCCCTGGCTCACATGGTTGGTACGCTGGCAATGTGAAAGGAAAGAACATATACGACTGGTCTTGTAAAAGTACGTTTCACTGAACAGAAAACATAAACGGAAGGTGGAAACAATGATTTAATCCTCACCTTGGTCATGCGAAGTGAAGCGATTGGCAGCTCCCTGCACTGCTTTGATTCTCTCTGCCTGTGCTGAAATGTCAGCCTCTACTAGAGTATGTTTCTGAAGTAGGTCCAAAACATCATGCAAATGCTTGCCACTGTCTTGGGACTGCAGACGACTCTACGCAGGAATAAGGACACAAATCATTCAAGGCTACAAAAATTGACAAGGAGTCCACAAATCACAGTCGCTCTCGGGGCATCCCGGTTAATTGGCGGCGTGTTTAAAATGCTGTGGCGGTACCTTCATGTCAGCCATCCAGTCCATGATGTACCGCATCTCTTCAAACAGCCTCTGCAGGTCTCGATGGGCATTCAGTCGCTCTCTGCGTGCAGCGAGGAGCTCCTTGAGGTATTCCCAGAGGCGAAGCACATTGTCCCTTCTTGCAAGCACACGTCGCACATCATGGTAACCCTCGGCCTCCAGCTCTTTGGCAACAGCCTCAACGGCGGCCACACGCTCCCAATAGGCACCGATGTCTGTCTCAATTGCTTCATGTTTACGGGTGGCGGCTTCCACCGCGCCCAGATCAGTTCCAAAATTGTCCTTGATGACAAAATTGATCAAATTAGAGCTGGCATCAAAATGTACGCTGTGTTTTTCATGAGGCTATAGAGCGATTCCAAAGAATTACCTGAGACACCAACCGCTGGTTCTCACTCAGCCATGTTTCCCGCATAGCAGCTTTGCGGTCAAAACGTGCCGCAAGCATCTCCAGCTTTTCTTGGCGAATGAGTTCATTTCTGAGTGCCAGCTCACGTTCGTGCTCTGCCTTTTCAAGCCGCTCCCATGCCTGCACATACAGGAAATACAGGAAGTAAGCGCTACACACTACTACTAAGGCTAAAATTGTCACATGCATCTCTCTCTGGATACACCAATACCTTATTGATGTCAGAGATGAGTTTTCCCTCTCTTGGCGTGTAAACTTTCTGGTTGTTTGCTCTCATCTTGCTCTGGATAGTAAAGAGCAGGACCTCCAAGTTTCCTTTCTCTGTGAATCTGCGGCGACAAACAATCATTGTTAAAACAAACAAAAAAAAAAACTTTACATCCTAACGAAACAGAACAGGGTCATTGTTTTGAAATATAAATTTTCTGTTCCTCACTTGGGTGGTTTCTCCACAGTGCGGTAAGAATTAAAAGCTTGGAGCTGATTCTGTACAGCGCTGAGCGAGTTTGCTAGCTGCCGATCATTCAGCGTCACTATCGTCTGCTCAATCCACTCCAGCAGCTCTGAGGCCAAGGTCTCATACTTGTCTATCAGCTGATCGGCCTCAATGGCATAGTCGAGAACCTGCAAGAGAGATCGACGGGTTAAAGCAACCGGCCAAACAAATAGCAAGCGCATACTCGTTAGATATTCATGACTCATATAAATGTATGTGCATTATTATTCATTCACAGAGGCGCTAACCTTGCCGATACGTTTGCCCTCCACTGCAAGCGCTTTCATCTTTGAGAAGTAATGGTAGTAGGTCGCCACGTAGGTAATGATGGACTTCTCATCCGGCTGATCAACATTAACATCTGGAGCAGGGTGAATAGAGTGTGTTTTAAGTGAAGTTCATATCTTGGAAGTACAGTGTCAAAAGTCAATGACGGGATGCAATGCCATCGACACTATAATTGAGCCTGGCAATCCATCAATCAGGCCACGGAAAATTTGTGGTGCAGTGGAAACACGTGCTGTGGTACAAGTTACATAAGGCTTTGTGTGTTGGTCGTGGCTTTCATCACTCACCTTCCGGGTCTAGCAGCTTCGTCAGGCCCATCTCCTTCTCGGCCACATTGAAAGCATTCTGGAGGTTGTAGTGAGCGTTGGACCTTTTCAGGGTGTCAAACTCAATCAGGTCGGGCCTGCGGAGGCCAGGGAACAATTATTATTTTAATAGGAACAAACTCCGGGAGGCGGGGTGTCAGGGTTGAAATGCGCCGTTACCTTTTTATGCCACAGAGAATTAGACCATAAAATAAATGTTACAATCTATTAAAAAACGGATTAGTCTCTGATGACAGACCTGGAAATTGGAAATAACCAATGGAAGGAGTGAACTACTTGCACAATTCAATCATGTGCTGCCTCGTCTATACCTTGAACAGTTATGTTAATGGTCGTGTCACGTTAACCTTCAATAACATTTCACCGCTGTATCATTGCAGAGTCTCGGCTTGAGAGAGCCTTTCACGTACGCATGTACTCATAGCTTGGCAAGCTATTCTAACGGCACTATTACCGACTGGAGGTGCAAGTGATTTCCCTAGAATGGCTCCACATATAAAATAAGTGGGTTATTATTTCTGTGATCTAGGTCATCTCATTCCCACTTTTATTTTTATCTCTAGCCATCATATAGACTGAGAAGACCTGAATTAAAAACACTCCTGAGCAGTGCGATGGCACTGCAACAAGTAATATAAGTCAAAAAAAAAAAAAAAGAAGGAGGTGCAAAGCAAAACATGCGCCCACCACAAGGATCTAAAACCTCACTTTGAAAAGAGCTCCATTCAAAGGGCCAACAATGGCTCGGTTCTTCGCACATACCAATGTAGTAAGCGGCATCAAGTACAAGGAGAAGTCATTGACCTGTGTTTGTGCACGATGGCATTGAACGCTAGGCCATCCCGCCAGCTGGTGGTGAAGTTGTGGATGTTGACATTGGGGTAGCTGTGGAGGCCAGGACAAAAGGTGATGAATCATTAACGTGCGACACAGGTCCAGCAGTAACTTGCTTTAGGACTACAGTAGCATATATGGTATGATATCTTAGCCATAAAATGAATGCTCGCTCCAGCGGATTTCTCACCCGGCGGTTTTCATTTGGCACCACAGGAGGAGGGCATCTTTTGCGGATTTCTTCTCTTTGTTGTCCTCCGTCTCAACACTGATGTCCTGAATCTGTGGCCGCAACATTTATAAATTTAGGACAGTGCCCACGTAACCCAATCTTGGGATGAGATAGAAGTGAGCATTTTTGACATATGGAAGATTGTTCAAATTACTTGGAAGCGAAGAATTATGGTCCAGATGAGTCCCAAGGTGAGACGGTGGTTCCCATCCACAATATCGTGTGATCCCATGTTTTCGAGATGGACCTTTTGTTCTTTAAGGAATTGCAGAGCTTTGTCGACATTTTCTAAGCAGTGGATACGCATGCGGCCTTTCGTGGGCTTTGGCTGCGAAGCGAGTGAGGCAAAAAAGAAAAAAAAAGATCCAGGTTGTAAATGCCAGTAGAGAAATAAACTCACAATAAAAATGATGAAATGAGGCACATGAAGTGTCCTTCCTCATCACTTTCGGTGCCAGAAGGGCGACAGCGATTGATTTTTTTTTTTTTTAAATATCTCAGACACTGACCAGCTGTTCTCCTGAGAGCACTTCCAGCAGGCGGATAAGCATGCGGCCGTCACGCAGGTCCGTGTACAGGTCACCGATGCGACAAGTGACGCGGCCTAAGTGAGAGTTCACCCATTTGGTAAAGGTTTTCTTCTGTACAGCTTCACGCTCATCTGGAAAGAAATCACAAGAAAAGGGTTTTCATCAAAAGGCAACCACATTGTAACAAATTACCCCCCCCCCCAAAAAAAATATGTTGAATATACTATATAACTATATAACTTTAAACCTCAGCGAGCAGACAGTAAATCCTGAGGTGCAGTCCATTTTCCATAAGCTATGGCATTAAGTCACTCGGATCACTCTATTGACCGCTTAGAAAGAGATTTCAATTAGTTGTGTGTTTTGTGACATTTCTGCTCACGAGGTTAAGCGGATCGCACAACTCGGTCTAAATAAACTTGCATTGCAAATGTTTGTCATTGCTATAGGGAAATGAGAGAAAAAGAGTGAATGATTTTAACTCAACAGCAGCTCAGACATATGGACCAGGGGAATAAGAGGCTAATCCTTCTCTACCAGCGAACAAGGTGGCCTCATTTCTAGGACATAAGATCTCCTTTCCTTTTGAATATGTTTACTCCAGTATGATACTTTTTGCTATTGATATAACAACACACATAATTATATGTACGTATGAACACTACCAGACCATTTGAAGTAAACAGCTGAAGTACTGTAAGGTAACACGAAAGTAAAGATAAGTAAACAGCTGAAGTACTGTAAGGTAACACGAAATCTGCCACATTGCAAGTTTATTAATAAAGTCCAGAAGGGTGAAGTTCAGTGAACGTGAGCTAACAGAGGACGGCGGTTGTGTAATCAACCACTCGAGCAACCATCTAGAGGGGGAAAAAAACTGATTCTAAAATTTCGCACATACTAGCTAAGGTGGAGCAATACCACAGTGCGTTACATTTGAACTATTGCAGGCTGAATGAAGGTACTTCCGCTTTGAACACCTTAAAAGGGAGAAAGTTACAGCGTGGTTCCACTGTCTACCGAGCTTTCAAAATGTATGAAGAAAGCCCAATGTTTTCACATGAGTCTATTAATGAGTTTACACATCGCCTTGCTAACACTTAACCGTCAGAATGCAGAGGGCCATTCCGGTTATCCCTTAAATGCCTGATTCATCATTTCAAATTCTCCGTTTGTCACCACTGAACTCGTAAGGCTTTCCCTGCACTTTTTGTAGGAAAAGGAAAGCAACAACGAACGACGTTTGCAAATGGCTCATTATGTGCTAATAACGGCAAAAGCAAAGAGATGGTCAAAGAATTTGCGGTATTTGATTTGATATGGCCTATTTAGGGTGGGATTAATCGACCATTCAAAAGCCTCATCAACTCAGATAAAATGACTGGAGAGAAAGAGGACGGTGGAATTTCCCACAGCTAAGACAGCATTAGAGGCTGTTGTGGAATCAAATGAATGCATTTAAAAAGGCCAGTTTTGTTATGTTCCCCGGCACACCCCTATTGTTATATGGCACACCTCTATTTATCAAACTCAGCCTGCTTTTAAGAATCAACTTGCTGGGAACTCAACTGACATTTTGTGGTTTGGTGTGAGAACGTCAGGCCCCATAAGACTCATTTTTATACGACACAGAGAGGCAGAAATGCAGCAATTTGTCATTGCGAACATGTCAGAGGCGCTCATGGGAGTGAAGATGGAGGAGGCTGCATTCTTCCATGATAGAAAGAACTCTGAAGCCGAGGTGGACGGCAGTCTCGTGGACGACACGTCGCCACAGTGGCCCCTAATGACAAGGGAATTGAACAGGAAGGTGGCTGACAAACACAGACATCAATCTATGATGGCTTTGCTCGTTCCAGATCACAAGCAAACACAAAACATGTCGTCGGTTGCTGCTGCGGTCGATGAGAAGAAACCTAGCGCAGCTGTTTTGTGTCACGATAGCGGCACTTGCGGGTTGTGTTTGTTGTTTGAAGATAAGAGGCATTGTTTCAAAAGTTGAACTGTTTCTTTCAGAAAGAGTAGATGATAAATACGAGATCAAGGATAAGGTATGCAGTCTTAGTCAGCCGGTCGGTCCCCTTTCTACATTTTAAAGGTTGAAGACGTTTTTTTGGCGCTGGTCCTGCGGGTCTTGCTTTTGTTAAGTGTTGATGATGAGTCTAATCATGTCCAGGTAATATTAGCAAAAGTGACGACATACTAAAATGCTTATCTATGTCCCACAGAATATGTAAAATCTGAAATATTGCATTTGAAAGGAGACAAAACCATAGAGTGACATTGATTTACTACATGTGGCCGCAAGCAACGATTTACTGCTTCAGTTCTCGGCAGTTGTGGTGTTCAAATTCTGCCAAAGCTGTGTGCTGCGCTGCGGCCAAATACAAGCAGCGAGTCCGTGGCTGTATTCTTCATTAGGTGATAAAACTCGCGTCTGGTTTTCCAAGAAAAGATAAAGAGCGGCATAACGTGAGGGGAGAAAGGTGGAAAAAAAGAAGCATTCTTGGAATTCTCAGTCCTGAAAACGAGTTCAATACATGGATCGGGACATGGTCAACCAATCCTGCATCTCACTGCTGTGATGCATGACAGTGCACTTTGGGTCTGTGTCGTCACCGAGGGTAAGAAGTGACCCCGTCTGAAAATAGCGCGCCAAGCTGAGCAGCATAGCATTTCGCATGACGTGAAAGTAGAGTCTACCTGGCTGATACGGTTGAACATGCTGGACGATTGTGATAAGCTATCACAAAAAAAAAGACCAGAGAATTAGCTCATGACAAAAGTTCTGACGAGTCTTTTTGGCTCTTTCAAAAATAGGATGAAATGCCCTCGATCCCATAAATTTCTGACATGCCATCTCACCCTGAACTATACATAATGATCGCTTCTGGTCACCATGTCCTCGGAAAAATGGGTAAACAAAATGTCTGCTTTAATCTGCTTCAATGACCTTCTCTTTGTCGTTCCCTCTGAAGATTACGGTGGAGGAACGAGGAAATCCGTGGGAGTACGACTTTTCTCTCACATTTTCCGCTCGGTTATTTGAGGAACACCAGATACATGTTATTTTAACGAACCAAAGGATAAGCACCAGCCTAAATCTTAACACTCGCAATTTTATGGTCCACATTAAAAAAAAAAATGACACTTCAGGATGCGCTTTTCCAACTGGCGAGTGGGGATCAGAAGGAGCTGTTAGTCATCCAGCACCGGTCGTGACCAACATGGTTTGGGAGTGTTGAACTCGTGAACGTGGAAAAACAACTTCCTGTATCTTTATCTAGATTCTGACTAACATTTAATGGGTTCTTTGACAGATGTTCCAACCCTGTTACGTGCCAACCCAACCGTAACTTTATCTCTCTGTCAAAAGGAAACAACAACAAAGCCATTCATGGCTTTTTGCAAATTTTCTGTTTGTTTCCAGACACATAATTAGCACCAATTGGTGTTTAAATAAAACCGCGAATGTGTGCTGCAAAGTACAAAATATCACTTGCAGATGCACAACGCTGCACATTGCACTTGCTATGAAAGCGGAACTGTGTTCGTTCTACTCTCCTTCTAAAAGTAGGCCTGTGGTAAAACTGCCACCTTGCAACATGAGGTATGTACTCTTTTTTTTTTTCCCCCCCTCCTTGTACAACCGTTTGAGGTCACATGCACACGAGAGCAAAGCGTCACGTTCCTCTCTCATGAACTGAGAAGAGGCTGACAGACTAAAGACAACACCGAGACATCAGTTACAGAAGCGTCCATTTTGCCCCCCCCGTTGTGAAGACGGCTAAGGTATCAATTCGGGTCGTGCTTCGCTGCCGTCTGCAGCTGCGGTTGATAACGCGTAAGTGTGGGGAGGGAGGGAGTGGCCAAGGCCAATGCCATGGGAGAGGAGAGTGAAACGGGGACCCCCAAAACCACAACATCTGGACAGAAAGACAGAAGTGAAATGTCAACAAGACAGTCATTGTCCCTCGGTCTCCAAAATGGACACCGTCTCGTGACATGTTTCTAAGAGCAAACTGTCAATGTTGGTCTGACTGTCCAAACAAAAAGAGGGAATTTGTGTTTGGATTGTGTGCTGGTGTGTGTTTGTGCGGATGCTGAAGTCTCACAAAGGGTAACGTGACTCTGAGATACAGCTGCGGGCCACTTGAGTAAGAGTTTTTTCGATAGATCAAGTTGCAACACCCAGTTAGCAGCCACTCGTTCGAAGTTTAAGGTTTGCCGCATTCTTCGCCGAAATGTCTCGCACGGTGGACAAATGACTACTTGGACGTATGAACCAAAATGAGTGCCAAAGTGAAAGCTGTGCGGTCTCAGTCCATTCACAGAGAGGTTGCGCAACTATCGATTTATTTTGTGCGGTTTATGAGCTGCTGTTAAATTATTTCAAAAAACAATCACGCTGAGAAGGAATTCAGGCCACACTAGAGTCAAGTTCAAAAGTCCACAGAAGGTTAACTCAGTGGGTAAATGGAGGAAGAACAAAAAAAAAAAAAAAAAAAAAAAAAAAAAACATTGCGCAATTGATTACACTGACAAGGCTCACAATCAATGAAAAAAAAAAAAAAAGCAAAGGAGTCATTTTGTACTTCCATGCTGAGTTCGACCACATAATATAAAGCTCAGACTGTGATTTGTGATGAATGAGAATACGTTTACATTAAAATAAGTTTGCACAATACCCCGACGTCCTTCTACTGGGAAAATGAAGCGTGAGTGTGCATAAATAAATATTTGTCTTCAGACATAAATTTAACTAGCTGGCTCACGCTCGCATTACAGTTATCTACTTTAACTGCGGTTAATGAGTTACTTGCCTTATCCTGCAGATATTCAATGCCACGGGGTCGAGCGCTCACTTTATGTGCTTTTGACTTTAGGCGGGTTGTGAATTTGTGTTTGCGTTATTTTGAAATTGGGAAAAACGAGTGCCACAATGTCCTTTTTATGACTGTCTTACATAAAACAGAAGACCTAATATTAGTTCAAGATTTATTGAACATTTGGTTGTACAGTCATGTGTCACCACCGATGATGGTGGAACACTTGCTTCATCTCCAAATACATTTCAAGACTTGAAACCACAACAATAGGAATGCTTTCAATTTGTGTGAGATGTGTGGAGGCCCAGACACAAAAGTATGCACAGTCCGTCCGCCGACAGCGTGACTGAACGCAAGGCTGAAGGAGTGACACCAAGAATGAGCCTCAAGTGCAGTCAAACCGGAAATGCAAGTACGAGTCACTCATAAGACGTGTGACTATGGAGTGCATATTTACAGTTCTGTCCTAGACGCATCCATGTACAACCTGGACCAAAACTTGTTTTCCTGTTCCGTGGATGCTGACACAATCCCAAAACAAATTTCACGCTCTCATTACAGTACATGACTATTTTCCTTTCGTGGCAGCGAAGATACGGTTAGCATCTTCTGTGGTATCTCCATGCCGTCTGTGAGACCCATTTGTCATTTAGTCCTAAATGAATTAAGGCACAAAGTGTTTCCAATCTTATTTTGCAGTAGCGCCCTCTACGTCGTTGAAATACGGCTGAGCGCCGTTACATTTTCCAAATTGAGCCCCGACGCCGCCCACCCTCAAGAAGAAAAGCATCAGACAACGCTCTTTTGTGGAGCCCCACCGCTGAAGGGCCGGAAGCTTGCAAACACCGAAACCTTTTTTTCTGCATACCGGTGGCACGAGGCCAAGTTGCGCGCACTGTAACGTGAACACGGACAATGACTGCAAACTCCCCGTGGCCTGCGAATAAAGCGTCCGTGGCTTAAAGGCAACCGGCCACACTGCGACGCCAAGAATCTATTCCCATTACTCCCTTTCTGCTTTTAATCAAGTTAATTTAAAAAAAAAAAATACAGTTTGGGTGAGCGCAAGCACCGTTCAACGTGTGTGCACGGCATGGACAGAGACATGCATTGTAATAAGCTGAGGCCAGGTGGCCTACGAGTAATCAGGTGCCACACTGGCGCCCTGCTTTAGAAACTGAGCGGAAGCCTCATGTGTGTTCCCGAGCGCTTTCATTCACTGCCCCCAAATCACATTACAAATAGGCGCTCCCTTCTGACGTCAAATCGGCAAGCTGAAAGAAGTCTCCTTACCTTGTAGCTGTTTAAATCTTCCTTCCAGGATATTGGAGTATTGCACCTGATTAACAAATGCCGCAGGAGACAAGCAGGGCTCCTTGTCTTTGTGATCCCATTCCATGGCCTTTTCCCTCCAAAAGATTCCTCTTAGATCGAATCGAAACGTGGGCGCTTCAGCATATCACAGCAAAAGGAAAACCTTCCCACTCTAAGACTGCATCAAATCCTTTCAAGGGCTTTACAGAAGATCAACCTTTTGGATATCCAGAACGTCTTGGTTTAGAATTTCCTTTCAATCCCCACAACGTGTTGAACGAGTAAGGCAAAGGACGAGCTTGCAAAAAGTTGGAATCCGGTCCAATGAAAACGCAAGCGGGGGGTGTCTTTACTTTAAAAAAATCAAATTTAAAAAAATACAAAACTCAAGAAAAATATAGTCTCTTTTTACCTCCTCGTGTGAATCATTTCACCACATTTGTGGAGGGGGGGAAAAAAAAAAGATTGTGATCTCTTGCGGTTCCAGCAAAGGAACACTGACGATTCCGCTCAACACACTCTTCTTCTTCACGTTTGCCGGAGCAGTGCATTGTAGAAAAGGCTAACAGGCTGTGGTCGGATTGCTGTGTAAACAAAGCCTGCTGTGCCCTCCTTGTCTCATTTGCATAAGGTGTGCTTCGAAGGGAGGAGCTTCCAAAGAATGGTGGACAGCAGAAGGCAAGGGGGAGGTGCGGAGGTGGACTAAACCATTACGAGCGCTTTGCACGGTGTAACCGCGGGCAGATTACTCACGGCCACCTTAATTCCATGGAGCAAAAGGGGCGTGGACTGCCGAGAAGACACAAACACTCAAGTGTGTTATCCGGCGTCTAGCTGCACGCTTCCTTCCCTCTATCGTTTTCTAAGACAACATTACTTCTTTTTGTGTGTGTGTGTGTGTGTGTGTTTCTCGGGACAGGGGTTGTTGTGATACATGATAAAACAAGAAGGAAGTTGTTGGGGGCTTCATGGCAACACGGCAAGCTAAAATAAAATGATGTCTTCCTTTCAGGAAACCTATTAAGCAAGGTTTGAAGTGGAGGGCTGTTATCATTCTGAACTCATTGGATGTGTTTACGGAGCGCCGTCATTTACATCTTGGAAATCCTGTAATGCACAATGATTACTGTGACTAGGATTTCGAATGGTTGACAAACTCGCAGAAGAAAAGAAAAAAAAAAAGGAACCATGCGGCTGCATGTAAAAAGAATTACACAAGTCTATAAAGAGCATGATGAGGACTTAGGGGTCATGGCCTTTGGTCTGGTCAGGGGGCAGAGTTAAAAGGACCTGTTTATTTGGGGGGTTGGTATTTATTTTGTTTTCATCCGTTTTGATGAGCAAGGAGCATCTGGTTTGGTCTCATTAGGAAATGAACTGCCCTGGGTCTTACGTGACTGTGTGTTTACGGTGGGAGGTTGGCGCTGGTGATAGTGGTGGTGGTGGTTGTGGGGGTTTACTAATGAGATCCAACGAGAACATGCTTCTTCCTGATAGGCGCGACGAGCGGAGCAAAGAGAGAGCAATGCGTTCAAGCACGAGCGAGTGCTGAGAGCTGGGAAAAATAGAACTAATAATTCATGATAGCGATGGTCTGGTGAATGGACACCCCACTGGAGGGGACAAGCCGCTGCACAGGCAATGAGTGCAGAATAGAGGGAATGAACCAACTGGTCCATGAAATGTCCAGTCTCAGCCACCGTCAGACACTGCAGGTCAAGAACGCCGAGCGTGGACTAACAAGACAAACACACTTCCAACACTACGGCAGCGCTTCTCCAATCAGAATCGATTTCCCAGAATCAACTCCTGTTGATTTTTCCTCAGAGATCTCCCATGCAGGGTATTTTTGACAAACTTCAAATGCGACGCCCGTACAGTGTGCAACAACATAAAAGGCTGGAGCATGTCTGAGCAGCAACGGGGCGCAGGATGAAAGTCTTGTAAATTGCAAAAGGTGGGCGGGACCCTGGCCCGGGGGTGGGGAATATTTACCGCAGCATGTCAAAGAATGTGTACATCAAGACGGTACTTGTCCAGCCGCGATGGTAATCGTTGGAGTGCACACTTTTTGGGTGTCATTCAGGCAGCTCTGATAATATGCCAGCGATGATATAATAAATAATGCCTTGGCGTCAAGACAGACGGCTATGTCATGAGATGGATGTGTGTATGGGGTTTTATTGGGGGGGGGGTCTGTTTTTTGGTGAGGAAAGGAATTTCTTTCCATTTGCCCATGAACATTCAAAGTCTTATTTTACACATCGCTGCATAACAGTTGCACTCAGACATCATCAGAACCTTTGTGAGAGTTGGACGCAAGTGTGTCATTGCGGGAAGTTCCTGCCCCTTGCCCTCCCTCTGCTGGGTTTTCCCCAACACTGCAAGTTGGGAGCAACTCAAAGGCAAACGGTGAACAGCTGGGAGAACATCTGCATGGATTGAAGCATTCAAACGGATGGCTTAGCAGTGTCTGACATGCACTGGCGCTCGGCTAGCTTGAAGAACCTGATGACCGGGAGCAGATTTGATTCGTGTTCAGGATCTCACAATCTTACCTGAAAATGCATTTTCATCCACCGCAAAACACTGTTATGTGCTTTTCAAACAATCATTTCAAGGTTGGTTTCAGCAATCAGACCTTTTTCTTTATGGAATCACTTTGAGACTCCGTCTTGGAAGACGATGCAAAAAAGGTCTGTTGCGGCCTCCTCGTTATTTCTCTGCATTACTTCTGCAGTGCATTGGAAGTGCATGCCTCTCTGTGACACGGCCCTCTTTTGTATCTATTTCTGTCTTGCCCTATAATGACAAAATTGCATCTCTCGGACCGCGAGGAATTGTGTTAGTACCTGACTCGAGAGCCTAATTAGATTTGTTCTGATTACTATTAGTCTTTGATATTTTCCTTTGAGTTTCTTTTTTTTTCTTCTTTGCAGCTTTCTTCCAAACAAGACCGTGCGAGGCTCAATTTGGGCACCAACGACCTAGTAAAAACGAAGTTTCACGTACAGGCGACAATGTTGTGTTTATGCGCATTTGTCAGAAAAAGAAACAAAAAATGTTGTCATACGCATGCCAGGCCGGGAGTTGAGACACTTAAGAAACACTTCAACACACCACATTGTAACGTTGGTCTCATTTAAATAAACCACCCAAGTGGGTTTTTTTTTCATCTACTTTCAGTTAAAAATTACCTTAAGACAACGACCCCTACGTCTCGCATCAAAGCCGTTTATCCTTCAACCCACCTAATCGTTGAAGCGAATCATGAAGGAGAGCACTTCAAGCCGTGCTCAGAGCCACGCTTCACATACACCCTGAGTGATGAAATCACAAGTGGACAGCGCGAACCCAAGGTCCACTCAGGATCACATAATTGTTCATCAGAGTGAAAGCAAGTGGGGATGATAAAAAAAAAAAAAAAGGTCATCTAATAAACAAGCCAATCAGAGACCATTAGTCGAAGACGGATTGCGATGCTATCGCCACACCGTGGGGCCAAAGATGATAAGGTCAGTCGTCAGGATGTGTTTGAAGACTGAATCCCCATTGTAAAGTGACCCAACAGATACATTCAGATTCATAAAAATTGGCGAGGCCGCCCATACCTGCAAGGGCTTTGATGCGCGAGCGCTCAAAGAGGCGCGCAGAACTATTTTCGTTGTCCCATTCGGTCTCTGCCGCCAGGTCCCAGCGGTTGTTGATGTCATTGTACTGCTGCTGGATCTCCAAGCTGTCAAAGTCTGTGGGCGAGATGGTGCTCATGGTGTCCGGCGGGCGTCCAGGCAAGAGGAAAATTCATCCAACCTCGAGTCAGAAAAGACAAAGTCAGTCCACGCTGGGGAGGAGGGGCTAAATATTGTATCAAAAGCTGACAGCTGCACAGCTTTATATTCTACATCAGATAGGAGCTTTCACTCTACAACTAGCTGCCAGGGCTTATGTAATGAGATACAAGGCATTTGATTTTTTTGGAGTCAGAATTACACAATACTTTTTTTTTTTTTTTTTAACAGTTCTCTTTTCATACCATCCAATGAGATACAAGGCATTTGATTTTTTTTGGGAGTCAGAATTACACAATCCTGTTTTTTTTTTTTAACAGTTCTCTTTTCATACCATCCTAATGTTGTTCCAACAGCAACAGACATAAAAGAAATATGAACGCACAAACGTCACCCCACGGGTCTACATACCTAAATGGAAATTCGCAAAGGATTAACCCACTATTTTGGAGCGTTGCTCAGATTAACGTCGCCAATGCGTCAATTTACTAAAAACAGTTTGTCGTGTCTGTAGTGGGGATATATGATGGAAAACAAAATGTTATCTCTAACAAAGTAAAGGTGTCAAAAATGGAAAGTGATGGTCCATCATGCTTTGGCAGAAATATGAACGCACAAACGTCACCCTATGGGTCTAAATACCTAAATGGAAATTTGCAAAGGATTAACCCACTATTTAGGAGCGTTGCTCAGATTAACGTCACCGATGCGTCAATTTACTAAAAACAGTTTGTCGCGTCTGTCGTGGGGATATGATGGAAAAGAAAATGTTATCTCTAACAAAGCAAAGGACGTCAAAAATGGAAAGTGATGGTCCATCATGCTTTGGTTTGTTGTTGAACTGCAAAGGATGAGGCATAGAAGCAGCAGCCCACGATGACCATTAATTATATATCCTGACCATTTTTTTTTTGATATACAGCCGGTGTTCTTGGCCCCAGTTACAGAAAAGCCAGAAAACACATCACAGACCCCCCCCCCCACCAACTCTCGAACCATTGCATTATTAAGCATGTGAGAAATAAAAGCACATCCATAAGTGGCATTGGACACTGAAAGTAAACCTTAATGCTCCGAAGTCAAGTAAAAATCAACAACACATATTCTAACTATATAACAAAAGAAAAAAAATCAAACAAAAGCTTGGAAATCTTATTAGCAGGAGATTAAGGAGTGTCTGGGAATAGGAACTAAAAGCAGGGATTAGTGAAGAAGACAGAACACTTCCTCCGCATTACCCCCCCTTCAACATTTCACATCTGACCACATGACGGACATAAAAAGTGCTGCAAATGCACAATTTCATGACTTCCGATAAACCCTGGGTCAGAAATACATCAATAGGCAACACAAGTTCACGACTGGACAAGCATCACAAATATGAATCATATAATTGTTCCAACTGGATGCAATAGATTCAAGCCTGTATGGGTGACAAATGTGCGCCGCCCGGAGCCCGAAGAAATTACCCAGATTTCAAAAGCTGACTACCTCAGACAGGATCAGAGTGGCCGAGTCGATGAAAATGTGTCGGCGGGTGTGGTTAAGGGTGGGTGGGGTTTGAAAGGGCACTGAGGTGAAGGGTCTCTGGCTGAGAGGCAGGACAATCGTGTTCTGGGAACCAAGTATGAAGGGTCGCCGTTCAGCGTCTGTGGTAATCTCTCCTCAATGGATCAGACAAACAATCCCCCTGACCTACTATATGATACATGCTTTTGCTCATCCTCCCCCACACACACAAACACGCATCGTGGAATGAAACCACACAGAAACCGGGATGACCTATTCCACCCTCCCCACCCCCCACCGCGACTACCCACACACTGCCTGGAAAAGTCACAGTCAATCCACCCACTCAGCATGACACCGTAGACTGCACTGGAGCGTATTCCGATTTGGCACAACGTGGCTCGGCTCAGCACTTGGAATCACACACGGCTCCGGAGTGCACACAGGAACAAGATAGTAGCAACTACTACATCTGTTGTTATGGGTAACTAGGCAGGATCCTCTTGGGGACGAGATCTCCAAAATAACCTTCTGGAGGTATCAGATGCACAGCCTCGAGCTAGTTCACAACAATTGTGCTCCTTCACATTAAGACCAGAAAAAGGAATAAAGAGGGCTTGGGGGGGTGTAAAAAGGGTTCCATGAAAGCAAATCCCCTTGAGGAATAATCAAAAAATTGAAAACAAGGTGAATATAATAATGACACAAATCAAATTGTCTTAGTAATTTACAGGAAAAAAATTGCTGCTGTTCCTAACAATACAATTTAGTATCAGCACATTTTAATTACTCTCTTTTTATTTATTTTCAACTCATCCGATCCCCCTCCTCCTGCTCCTACAAAGGGGAAGTGGGCCATCCGGCGGTCCCTCGGGGCTAAACCTCAGCCTCTGACCTGACAGACGCGTGTCAGCCTATTGTGCGGCGGGCGCAAGCTGAACACCGCCGAGCAGAGCCGGCGGCGTGACGGGCAGCGCCGCCGTTCTTTCCATCTCCCCTCTTGGTCACCCCCTCCTCCTCGTCCTGCTCTCGGTGAGCCCAGCCGGACTGTTTGTCAATGCGACCACATTAATCAGGAGCAGAGTAAATGAGAAATTGAGCCTAGATGGAGTCGCCTGCAGGGAATGACGTGGTCTGTGTACATTGGCCGGCCACACGGCCTCTTTTCTCAACAGTGGAGTACACGACTGTAATGTTGACACAAAGGCAAAAGACACTACTGGTCTTGAAAACAACAACATGACATCTGCTGTGGGGAGATGCGCTACATCGACGATAGGACCCCTTCAGTCCTGCCCAATACAACGCCGGCGCTGACACAGGACTTGGAAACCCTAAAGTTCCATATAATCTTAGTTTTCAGTCTCTTATTGTGAAAGGTTCATGTTTGTTTGATCGGCGGCGGGCGCCCTACAACGCTAACACAACTGGATGTAACCAAACTGACATATTTTAATTAAAACGTACACAGAGAGATGAAACACACATTTCTACTCTCCCTGCACACACAATAAAAGTACCACTCAAACTAAAATCCCGGTGCCACCACACAGCCCCGTACAATGAAGGAGAGCTGGGACAGTTGTTCGGGCTTTTCCTGTTTGTAGCGACGAAGCAGCCAGGGGCATGTAAGCATCACAGGCCTCCCCGCAGGCTGCTGATCCCTGTCTAAATGCGTTGCTGAATA
This sequence comes from Hippocampus comes, assembly GCF_001891065.2. NCBI lineage: Eukaryota > Metazoa > Chordata > Actinopteri > Syngnathiformes > Syngnathidae > Hippocampus > Hippocampus comes. Next base: position 349,359 of record NW_017805406.1, read on the forward strand.
GGACAGCAGGCTCTTTTGTTGACCTGTAGCATCACATTCATCAAACAGTCAAGCCACCGTGCCCTCCGCACGCAGACACACACATGTCACTTTGATTCAGCGAGCCAGCTTTGTATACAGAATAATGGAAAACATCATTCGTTTCTCTTTTGTGTCGGATAAAGCACGCGGCGCAAAAAAGGAAATGTGACAGAAGTGTCACTGCGGAGGCAGTGATCATTTTTCTCCAAACCTATTCAGCTCGAGACTCAAATTTGAATAGAGCGTGTCAACCAATGTCAAAAGATTTCAAACCTTCACTTATTATAAAACTGCTCCACTTCAAATGTATTCTAGGAAACAGAATTAGACCACTTAACATCACAGTGAGGAACTGATTAGCAAACAATTCCCCTTCTATTGGGTGCATTTAATGTAAAATTAAGTATGTCAACTTAACAAGTACAACATCATTCAGTGTGGTCACATTGATTTTTTTTTTTTTTTTAAAAGGGCGTTCACACAAGCTGTTTTAGCATAATAAAAGCACTGGAAACAAATGAACTAAACCACATGTTATTTTTGCATAGTAAGTCCCAGTTCCCATACAACAGGTTTACCACTCCCATCTTGAAGCAAAATAAGCTAAGCCTTTATTTGACTTTTGTTTCTTTCCTCAATGCTTTGTTTGTCAAGTGTCTCGCCAAATGGCTTTTTGGTGATGAGATAAATTCTTGTCAGCTTGTTATTTAATACTGCACTGACATTATGGGGATATATTTGGAGGAGGATTGGGTTCTCAAAAGAGACCAAATTTCTAATTTGGTTTTGAGCTGAAAATGTTTTGGAACTCCTGTTTTGGGGAGACCCTAAGAAATGGCCATGAATTTTTCAATACAACAATATTTAGTTGTACACACCATTCCGGCCACATATCCAGAGGGCCACTGTAAATTATTGACCACGGTACATGTGGCCGGCTACCAACATACAAACCAATCCTGCCTCGAGACATTTCCCTCAGTTGCATTGATTTACTGTTGCTAGGTGGAAAAGAGGACATGCGGCCCTCTAGTGGCACAGTTTGATTTTTACAATTTCATATATATATACACATGGATATACACACATGCATATATCACAGTGCTTTTCTTTAACCTGCCTCAAAAGCAATGCAGAGAAATTCAAACAAGTGTATACAACTCAGGACGGAAATGGGACTTAAAGGGGAATTAAAATCTAACCACACGGGCACAAGTTTTCTTTTCACACCATAGTTGGCTCTTGTGCATTTTATCAGCTTGCGCCAAATCGCAGATATGTTGTAATATATGCATGGAGAGCTGTACTGAAAACCGATATCATACAATATTGTAAACAATTCCCATACGTGGACACCACAATCATCTGGGAAAGAAAAGCAATTAAAAGTCATCAATAAACGCACACATATTGAGCAACCATGTCCAACTGCCAATCATTCTTGCATGCCTATTTTAAACAGCTGCGATGCGGTTTGTCATCATGTAGGTTATGTTAACAACAAGAGAGATAAGGTGTGCCAAGGGAAATTGTCCAATATCACTTAATTGGTCTGAAGATTATTCCCACGTCATAAATATTGTATATTTGTTCTACTGTCTATGCCAACAACCGATTGTGACCAACTAAATGCTCTTCCATTAGATGGTAGAAGGTATATTGACCTGTGTATCCACACACTTGGTGATATTTTGGATTAGTGTTGTGCCATGAGTTTCTTTCTAATGTTAAAAAAATGTGTTTGATTGGGAAATACTAGGTTAATGCATATGGTTGTTAAAATAATCAGTAGCCAACGCAACTTACTGCTGATACGTTCCTGCCGGTTAGGCCATGCAGCGGCATACATCTGTCCTAATCCATCCCAATATAACAGCGAACCACATCGAAATCCCGACACTGGGCAAATGGCGACAAATGCAAGGTAGAAAATATCAGACAAAGCATAAGCTCCCTAGCAGGTCAACGTTGCTTTAGTTGCTCGTACTACAGCTCCCACAGTGTAGACGTGACGGCTGCATGGCAAGTCCGAATGTTGGCAGGCTTTGACATGGATTCAAACAAAGGCAAAAGAGAGAGACGTCCTGATTGATGGCTCCTACTTACAACATAGACCAACTCCTCGGCCAAGCAGCTTGCGTTTGAGCCACACACGAGCCACGTTGTGTTCAATGTGATTTTTGTCATCATGTTAAATAAACACACATCGGCGACGATAAGCTATCTGTTGGTATGGGATGCTAATAGCGGTTGCGGGCTAACAGCAGTCACCTGAATATCACTCTTCCTCGCTCATTAGCTTGGTTATTAGTGGGTTAGCCAGAAAGCAGGTAGAAGGTGGAAGAAAAAAATGGGGAATATGCTTACCTCTCGTTTGGTCTTCTGCCTTGCTGTATGTTTAAATTTCTACCCTATCGCATAAATCTGAAATTTTAGACGACATCAAAACGTGCTTCCCCTCGCGTTCAATTGGCGCGTGCCACTCCGCTAATTCGAGCGTTAACGGTTATAAAAAAAACAACTAAGGGTTAAAAATAAAATCCCCAAAAAGACTGTATTAATGTACCTCCGTTACATCCGCATCATCGAAAAAAAAGATATTCTCCTCCGCGCTTGCTATCAATTCGCCGTGTTCTAAAGGCAACCCCCCCAAAAAGGGCCTTTTTTTTCGGTCTCTAGCTGAAACACATGAAAGCGGTCCGCCTTGGGAATAGAAGTGATGAGACGCCGGTACGAGGCGGATATCCGCAGCAGCTCGTGGCCGAGCATCCGACGCTCCGCCCGGGTCGAACCTCACTGGCGCTCCCACTGCCTGCGCTCCAGTAGAGCGGCTCGAAGAAAGAAAAAGCGGTGGAGGTGCTGCTGCTGGTGGTCGTTCAGCGTGTGCGTGGGGTGAGTGTGGGTGGGTGCTTGCTGAGCCTTCCTGGTCACATGCGAGGCAGCGTGCACAGATTCGGTGCTCTTAATGCACTGCAATTGAACGAAACAGAAAAAAAAGCACAATATGGTGCTGTCCCTGGTGCTAAACGCAAAAGCCTCATCGCATATTGTTTTGGATTGAGGTGATGCATTTCATGAGGTTTATCGTACGTACACCAACTGCTGCTACCACTATTACAATTGTAAGCAAAATTGCATTTTAGATTCCGAAATGCTACGACTGTTGTTCGTTTCCGTCTATTAGCTATTGCAATCCACTTCATTTTCTTGTTTTTTCATTCTGGGATAGGCTCCATCTCGTCAGTGACACGAATGAAGTTAATCTATATGTGCCCTGCGATTAGCTGCTCCCCACAAGAAAAAAAAACAAGCTCCCTAATATGTTTTTTCCATAATAATGTGAATGCATGAGTGAGTGTGAAAAGTACCCCAAATTGTTTGAAAACGCTAACGCAGCGCCGGGTCCAAAGGGGAGAATCATTTGCACGTTTGTCGTTGTATCACAATTACTGCACTATTGGTCACTTTCCAGAAAATATGGCACAAACACTAATGTAACAAGAACTGGATGTCCCTTCTAAATTGCGCAGTGACATAAAGAAAGGCACAGAAAACACTTTAGAGTATTCAATTAACTTATCATGTGCATTTTCTCGGGGAGTAAAAGCCAATGAGCAAGCCCTTGCAAGCACGGGGACAACATTCAGACTCCACACAAAACCGGAGCCGGGATTGGAACCAGCAGAACCTTTGGCTGCAGCAATGCATCAAAAGTCAATCCTGGAATACTCTAAAATCCCAAGATGCCATTATCGGTGCCTTTCAAACATGGAAGCAGTGCAAGTCAGAACATCTATTTTTGGGTCTGTGTGCTCCATCTGCACTGGGGAGGGTGGGTACATGTGCACATGTGGGTGTAGCTAAACCAACAAAGTGGTAGTGGGTAGGATTTTATTGGATGTTGGGTCTCCTTGGGAGGGCCGAGCAGTTGGGAAAATAGCATCCCATTCATTACAAGCAATTTGTGGCCATGAAAAAGCCGAGGCGAGTTTTGTTAGGGATGTTTTATTGTAGCTGAAGATTTCCAATGGGTCTTGACACTTGGCTATTCATTTGAAATATTTTATCTTGCACGGAACACCCAACGCCTTTGTATTGACAATAAGTTCTCTCATACCGCCTCATTGAAAGATATTCCAGTACTTGCATTTTTTTTTGTATGTCGTCTTTTATCTATGGGGTCGAGAGGGTTGAAGAGCAACATCGCCCTTGGTGCCTTTGAGCAAGGCACTGCCACTTTCTGCTCAGTGGGAAGGTCCAATTTGGGAACATTTCATCCATTCATTTTCTAATCTGTTTAAGGGTTGTGGGTGTGCTGGAGCCTATCCCAGCTGTCTTCGGGCAGTCGGCGGGGCACACCCTAAACTGGTTGCCGGCCAATCGCAGGGCACACATAGACAAACAACCATTTGCGCTCACACTCACACTAAGGGACAATTTAGTGTGTTCCATTAACCTGCCATCCATGTTTTTAGAATGTGGGAGGAAACCGGAGCACACGGAGAAAACCCGCACAGGCACGGGGAGAACGTGCAAACTCCACACAGGAAAGTCGGAATCAAACCCTACACCTCTGCTCTGTGAAGCGAACTTGCTAACCAGTCGCCGCCTGAACATTTTACATTGTTGTCCTAATATTAAATGGTCAAGTTACACTGGAGCAAAATGGCCACCTGGCAAAAATTCGTTTTGTCCCTGAAAAGTCTGTGTGTGCTTTTTACGTTGGTCCAAATGAAACCTGACACAGAATGAAAAAAAAAAACGTCTCTCGTGACATTTGGCACACCTTGCATATTTGTTTTTAATCAACTTGCATACTTCAATTTATCAGTTTGAATCTCCCTGGCAAATAACAACAAATACGTTGGGGAAAAAAACCCTCAAACTGTATTAGGAGACCAGGACGGTCCAAAATATTGAAAGTTGTCTGGTTGTGTATTCCATTATAAAAGTCCCTCCACTCAACAGTAATGAGTCTGTGTGAATATGTGTCAACATTTTTCGCACCCACCCAGCATGTTTACACCCCAAGGCCCAGTCCCCACCCCTGCGCCCAGACCCACACCCCGCACAGGGAGCTCATCCCCAATCCACTGTGACAAAGGGAAAGAGCTGAGTGTAGAATATAAGTCCGCCACTGGCTGCCAGAGCGCGTCCAGCACAGTGCTTTCTGCAGATTGCAGCAGTTTGAGCTAAACCCCCCTCTGTCTGCTCTCTATAGATGGGACCCGGACGGGCGGGGTCATCTTTGGTGCGCGCAGTGACAAAGGGAGGGGTCGCGGCGGGGCAGGCACGCGTTTGGCAAAGTTGGCGTGACTGCGCTGGCACATGGTCGGACGGGACCCGTGTTCTTATTTTCTCCCAGTGAAATGTGGGAATGATATTCGCAACCTTAAAGCTGAATCATATGACTCCAGTCAAGGGGAGTTAAAGGAAGGGAGGCTCTGTGCTGCCCTTGAAGAATGACAAGAGGTCCCAGAGAAGCTGATCACCTTAACTGAAGCGGACAACCACGACTTCTTCCACCATTTTATAAAGATTCAGCACCCCAACAGAAAACAACAATAGTCTTACGTTTGAAGCACTTATTGAAGGGATAACATTGTGTTGAATGAGATGTATCGGCTTCAGTTGGTGAGAGGCCTTTATTTGTTCAAGTGGCACCCGACGGCTAACTTGGAGCACGGCATCTCATACAACGGAGGCCAATGTTTGGTCACCGGATTTTGCCACTATTTGTACCTCGCTGCCATGTGGTTTTAGCTGTAGAAAAGATATATTTGTCATGCTGTGAGTTTGTTTGCATAATCATTTCGAAACTACTTTAGCTAGTTGCCTGCTCCCTCCGTGCGCCGCCCCCACACTTTTTCCCAATGTAGCCAAGACAATGAAATGACTTTGCGCTTGCTTTAAAAAAAAAAAAAAAAAAAAAGTTGTTTGTGGTTAACTATAGTAAGAGACAGACCATTTTAAAAAGTCATTACTGGCTATGTTTATCCCCGCCGACTACCACTGAAGCCGCAGAACACCTACTTAAATTCAGTAGATGCAGTGCGGAGCAATCAGAGGTTTACTCTCCGGGCAGCGCGACCCACTAAAACGTATTAATAGCTTTCTCGCCACCTTTCGAGTCACCTCAAAATGGCAGCGACGCTATTTCAGTTGTACTTGTTGCTCAGCCTCCATTTCTTTCCGCCATGACCTCGTTCTTATCCGCCTAAACTGGTTGCTGAAGGTCACCCTGCTGTTCCAGATTGAAATGACATCACGCTGTGACAGAATGAAACCAGGACAAGCGAGGGGCTGGTGGCGCCATCGCGACGTGAACTCCCCGAGCTAACAGGATGAGCGGCATCATCTTTGCATCGTGGACCAAACGTTTCCAATCTGAAGCAGAGCTGCAAATAATCGGTTGGGTGGAGTTTGGACCCGCCAAAATTTTTTTGAAAGCACAATCGATTGGAGATCGTTTTTATTGATACTGTTCAAGAGTTAATCACTGATGTGTGAGGAATGTAAGCATACGTTCTAGCAACAAAACGCATCTTAACACATAAAATGCAAATGCGCAGAATTGTTTGGAATATTTTTATTATTATTATTATTAAATCCTTAACACATTTTCAAAATGGTTCAATGCAGCAAAAACATTCTCGTCTATTCCAAAATCAGCTTTGGCAAACACTCCCGCCATTCATTGCTAAGTGCATGGTTTTTTTTATTTCTAGCTTAACGTCTACTTAGGTGCACATGTCAAATTATACAAAAACATCCGGTCTCTCATATTTTACAGCAACAAAACAGGTTTTACAGCAACTCTCAAGCCACAAACTGTACAACAACACAACTCCAAGTAGGGCAATTTAGAATTAAATAGTCATGAACGCAGACGAGGATTTCAAGAGGGAGAGCGCTATGTGTAGCCTTCAATGTACAAATCTCAAATGGGCTTGAGTAGAAAACAACGATAAAAAGCATTATAAAAACAAAATCACAATAATTAATTACATAAACATTTACTTGTACATTTATCATCCCAATTTATTTATTTATTTTTTTAGAACGGGGCAGGTGTTTGCTCCTTCCATAATTTTACATTGACTGTGTGTCGACACAGGTCCTTTCTCTAAATGCAAGTCAGAGCTGCATGTGCACAACACTTGAGTGTGCATTTCATGTACTGTGCATGGATAAATAAGAGCGAAATGTCGAGGGGGGTTATTGGGTTCTACGGCGGATGCATTTGTTTGGCCTGCGTGTGGCCACAAAGCCGTGTTTGCAGTAGCACTTGTACGAGCCCACAGTGTTCACGCAGCGAGCGTTCTCGCACGGGCTACTGCGAGCTCCTGGTTCTGCACACTCGTCAATATCTGGGGGGGTTAAAAAAAAAAAAAAAAAAAAAAAAGCAGAAATAAACACCAAAGCAAACAACGTTGTGAAGTGTAAGTGAAATTGAAACGCTAATGTGGCTTGTGTTTACACCGCAGCCTGCATTGGCTGAATGATCAGCTGTGTGATGATATTGCACTTCCAAAAAAAAAAAAAAAAAAGAATGAATGGCCTTAAACAAAACAAATAAGTGACTGTTGTCCAAATGACTGCGCTATATGTCATGAGGTCTACTCTTATCAGTCATTTCAATGTACAATATGATCAAAGTACAAACCTATACAGCGGGTGTGGGAGTGGTCCAACCTAAATCCTTGGTTACATTCACACATGGTGCCCAGATAGGAGCGCACACAGTGGCCATTTGCACAGCTGCATTCATCTGAATCCTCCTCTGAACTGTCACCTGTCAAAAAAATTTTTTCATATTGAAAAAATAGCAGAAAAGACTATGGTGAGGCGACACGTGTCGTGTGACTGTATGGGCGTGAGCTGTGGCTGACAGCAGCTCCTGTGTGAGAGTGCCTATTGTAGTCACGTGCTTTACTGTTCTCTTGGCAAGCGATGAATTGCTGAGAAAAACCATGGACAGTGGTGGCTCTCCTTTCCCACATGTGAGGACATTATAATACACGATTTCAGTGTCGTGTTTTCCCGCTTTTACTTTACAAAAATAGAGGGAATGCTAACGATGTCAATTTCTTGAGGGGGCACTGCAAACCATGTGAAGTCAAAGATGTCGGGAGTGAGGTTTCACCTGGGTTATAGTTAGGGAAAGCTGTTAGGATATCCTGCTCCCCGTCCGACTCCGTCTCCAGGTGCATCTCGCACAAATGGTTGAACATCTCTGCGTTCAAAGAAGACAAGCCCTTCAAGAAAACTTGCCGTGGAGGCAACGCGTCAGCGTAACCGGTTGACCTTTTACGAACCCGAATGCCTCGGCGGGCACGTGTTGCACTCGGGCCCCCAGCCACGGCCGTAGTGGCAGCAGCACTCCGAGTAGGTGACCAGCATGACGCTCCGTGGATCGCTGCAGATCAAACCCTCATCCACCTGCAGGAAACAGACGTCTTTGTGGGCTGCAGTGCGATCTGGGTAAAGAAAACAGCGTCGAAGCGTTACAACCTCCAAAAGTCTTCATTCGGCAGAATGAGTACAGGAAGCTTTTTTTTTTTTTTTTGTCACGCTCATAAAATCCACAAATATTAATGCTTTCATACACCGTCAAGGAATTTGAAATAAGACTAGCAGCTTTGCGTGCTTGGGAATCGCCCACTCAGCAGTTCCGCTCGTGAACACGTCTCTGTAAGCCATGCATTAGTCTTCCTTTTGTAAACTTGCTCACTTCCTGAGGCACACCTGCACACTCTAAAAAGACCAAGTAACGGTATCACAAAGGACGCCTTTATAAAGATCTGAGTTATTGTTGTACTTTAACAACACGGTATCGATCGCTGGTTTTTGTTGCCTCGTTTGGATGCATTAAATACACATGATGTCAAGCAGAGGTAATAATAGGCACTGGCAAAACACGAATTGTGCATAAATTTAAAGTGTTAAGTGTCTTTAGGGACTTTTTTTTTTAACTAGCTGATACTGATTTTACCCACCGTCATAGACGCACTGTTTGAGCGCCGCACTGAAGGTGCGAGGAGGGTCACAAAAACAGTGAAAGGAGCCGGGCGTGTTCTCACACCTCCCATTCTTACAGTACGAGGGATCCTGGCACTCATTCACATCTGCAAAGGGCACCACAGACACTGGTTACAGTATGAACATCTGTTTGGGGCCAGCCAGAATTGGGCAAAGTGGCGGACACAGAAACAGCGTGGTTTTAGCAATACGGCATAACAGTCCTGCAGTAAATACCAGTTACGCTGTCTGCGGCAGAGACGCCGTTTCAGTTGCATCACCAAAGCGGGCGGTATTTACAGCAGGAATGCAGTCTTGCCTAACGTACAACACAGTGGACATGCAATGACTTTAAGCGCATTTGATGTCAATCTCCGTCAAGTGGAATCTTTCAGTGCATCGAAAGTGAGCGTCTTCTTTGGAAAGGCAGATTTGTTTGATACACCTCTTGCGTTGGTTCTCATTCGATTGTGCAGGTGTACCCAATGAACTGCATCTGCGGAACAGTGTCCACCCCCACTGCCCGTGAGTGAACCGGATGTTGTGACCCCAGAAAGACAATATATTTGGTTTTGCTCTAACCAAATACATTTTTTTGGCCAACCATGAATTGATGCGTTCTCTAAGGGGGGTCTCGACTTACCGGCCTGCTCCTCAGGAGTCACACAACGGTTGCGGTCGATAGCGAGGGTCCAAGGCGGGTTGCAGATGCAGTAGTAAGATCCTGGTGTGTCCACGCAGAGACCGTTCTTGCAGTTGGCCGGGTCGTCACACTCATTCACATCTGCGCAATTAAAAAACACGCGTCATCACGCTCACGTCTTTTGGCAGACGATTGTCGCGTACTCACCAGCCACTGCTGCTATCACACATTTCTTTTTGTTGGCGTCTGGGGTCCACGGTTGCTTACAGTTGCAGTAAAAGGACCCCTCGGTGTTGACGCAGTGGCCATTTCTGCAGAGAGACTCATCGTGGCATTCATTCACATCTGAGGGAGAACATAAAAACAGCATCGCCATGGTCACAGCGCCGTCGAAATACTTACTGGATTACATTTTCAAACAGCAACATTGAAAAAGTTATAGAGGCGAGTACTGGCAGGAATGGTACTTTGGACACCTACCAATGCACGCAAGCAGGTTGCCGTCATAGTAAAAGCCCTGTTGACAGTAGCACTCGTATCCCGGTTGGGTGTTCTGACAGCGACCCTTCTTGCAGATTTCATCGGCAAAAAGAGAACACTCGTCAATGTCTGCAAAGAAAGCGCGTACAAGTCTTACAAGTGACAGTTCATCGCGGCATTCGTGTTGCTGTGCGGATTAGCAACGCGGATGTAATGAGAAAAGTGCAGCGACGACATAAAATCTACCCTGGTAGGCGGGCCGGCTGTACATGAGTCCTTCGTCATAATATAGACCCTGCCCGTGAGGACACAGGAAGTGGAATTCAGCTGGGTGAATGAGAGAACAAAAGTGGAATGAACACATTCATGAGAAGACATTCATTAAATGTTCCCACCAAATGATCCATAAAGCAGAATTATACTGTCATAGATGACCACATTCATGCAGCGGGCATCCTCCAGTAGTTGATGGTATATTATTTCCATATCACGAAAGGTTGACCATAAGTCAGTCAGTTCAAATTTACTCTCAACTGACTTTTGACAAGCAATGTGTTTTATTGATCTCAATGTGTACCTGCCAATCATACAACAGAAAAATAGCTTCGTGTTCGACTAAACAAGGCCGGATTTTACACCAAGTCAATTTGTGAGTAAATTGAGACAAGCACATTATTTCAGAATGTACACCTTTAGTGATCTGAACATATTTTGGCCATTTTGCTGCGTATGTTGAAGTTGCACAGTGGAGTATTAAGAAGATTACTGATCCATGTGCATGCAGTTGGGGTTGTATTGCAGACTTAGCAAAATTCAGTCAACGTTAGGGCTGCTCGTCTATGAAAAAAAAATACTGATCAGGATTATTTTGGTAATGAATAATTGAAATTACGATTATTCAAATGATTTATTTATTTATTTTTTTTACAAAACCAGAAAATGTTAAATGGAAAATATTTTCAGGCAAATCAAATTCTCTAATAGGCTAGAATTATGTAAGTGCCTTTTGTACCAAAATAAATTCATAAAATGTGTCAAAATTAAAAAAAAGGGTGCAAATATACACATTCAAGGATGGTTTCCTTGTACAAACAAACAGTGCATTGGAGTTGACTTGCCGGACAAAAACACATTTGAGAGAGAGAGAGAGAAAAAAACTAATTATGAGCATGTTTGGGTTATACCTGAGTGAGAAACAGGACACGGGTAGATCTCACAGTGGTCTCCCCATCCGACCCCGATGGAGCAGCAGCACTCCTGTTTGGTGACGTTGGTGGCCAGGACGCTGTCGCAGAACACGGTGTCATCCAGGTTCAGGTAGCACTCCTTCTTCTCATCTGCGACCATCTGAGGTGCTGCGAGGGTACAGGGGAGGAGGGAGGGGGGCAAACATTGTGAGAGCTCACCATCTGCCGTGTAAGCAAATGACTTTGGAAGCGTAATGCTGAGTCATTATCCAACAACATCAAAAACATCATGAACAAAAAAAAAATCAATGGCGAGACAACATCGTCATGCCATTGCTGTAAATTGATTGCACTTTTTACAGTCAACAGGCTGTGCTGTACTCGCCAGTATAACCACTGATTGATTGCTTTCTCATTTCAGTTTGGCAATCGCATCTATCCACATTCACACACACAATTACAGTGGGAATTTCCATTTTTTTTAGTCCTTAAAAGGGAGTATTTCTCTGTAATTGGTCTGATGTGAGCGGATCCTGAGACTGGGACTGGGAGGAATCAAATGTGCCGGCTGGTTAAAGCTCGTCATCAAGAAATGTAGGAGGAATGAGAAGAAGCTTACCCTCGCAGCTGTGTTTGTCCTCGGAAAGGACGTAGCCGTGATGGCAGACGCACACATAAGAGCCCGGCCTATTCTCGCAAGAGCCGTACGGCTGGCAAAGACCCCAGTCGGATGCGCATTCATCAATGTCTGCAGAGAAAACAACACGTGATCTAACTTTTTGAGTCCAATCTAAACATCAGACGAAAGAATGTTTTGGTAGATTAAAGTGAGAAAACACCGGGCTATTGGTATATTTGCTCGGATCTTTTAAAAATAGCCAGACTCATGGCTTGGAAAGTTACATCAAACAATAACAAATCACATGTTTGGTTATGTAAAGCAAAGGATACTCATACAAGTGTACCTTGAATTATGAGTGCGATCAAAAATGTTTTTTTTTTTTCCAAGTTACGAGCTGTCATTTGGTCCAGTCTTTGCCTCTGAATTCTGACCCAGCTCGAGTAAAGTGGGGTGAAGAAAAGGATAGCGAAAGTGGGCGTTGCACTTTCAGACAAATACAAAATGAAACCACTGGCAAGGAGCATGGAGAAGATGCTCACGCAGACAGAAGGCCGGGGGGTTTTGGCGACCATTAAGTGGGAGATACAATCCCAGTTTGAATCCGGATCTTGCATGAATTGCTCGCGATGCGCAAAGAAACCAGGCAGCATCATTCCAGCCGACTGACCTTGGCATCGCCGGCCTCCCACCAGCGTGTAACCCTTCTGGCACTCGCAGGTGTACGAGCCCATACTGTTGATGCAGCGGCCCCTTTGACAGTTTGATGGCCTCTCGCACTCGTTGATATCTGGAGGGACAATGGCAGCGTGTAAATCACGTCTCGAGAAACTGAGCTGAGCAAAGGGAATGATGAACTTTGATGTAGACTATAAACCACGTCAAGGTAAAAAAAAAAAAAGAGGAGGTGGATAATTCATGCCTTCGCAGTGGCTGCCTTCCTGCGTACGCTGGTAGCCCGGGTAGCACTGACACTGGAAGGATCCCTCGGTATTGATGCAGCGGCCGTACGCGCACAGCCTGACGTCCTCGCACTCGTCGATGTCTGCGTGTCAGAAGAGGAGCGGGCTTTAAAAGGACTCAATAACTATCTTGCTCAGGCCATGCCAAGTCATCATCCGCGCGTGACCTCTTTTCTGCGAAATCAATCCAGTAGAAGTGAAAGTGACGCGCTCGTGTGAGGATTTGGTGGCAAATATTAATATCCATAATCACTGGTCAAAATGTGCTGCTTGTCCAGTGCAATCGTGTACATACAGAGACACAGGAGTACATTTTAAGATAGGTGCCATATATATTTAAGCTATTATTATTTCAGTAGTACAATTCCAAAAAAATGAAACATAGACAGTAGAGATATACAGAGTCATTAAAAACATTTCCCAAGGCCAATTTCTCACCACTGCAGCCTTTGCTGTCAACGGAAGGGAGGAAGCCCTCATTGCATAGGCAGCGGTAAGTTCCAGGAAGGTTTTCACATCTCCCGTTAGGACAGATTCCAGGCTTCTGACACTCGTTTATATCTGGTGAACACACGTCAACATTTTATTATAATTATTTTTTTATTGTTACAAATACAGATGTATGTCACTGACATCCTGATGAGAGATTTTTCGTTACTGGATCTTTAGGTGGATTTGTTCGTATGCTCACCATAACAGACGCCAGATAGGGCCTCGTAACCCGGCAAGCAAGGAACGCACTCATAGGAGCCGAGTGTGTTGTCACATTGCTCATTCGGGCAAGTGTCAGGACTCAAGCACTCATTTATATCTAAAAGAAAGCCACATGAAAATAACTTACAATTGGCACACACACACACACACACACACACACACACACACACACACACACACACACACACACACACACACACACGATGAATGTCTTGTTGACTTTTTTTTCCTTGTCTTTTTACCTTCGCAAACAGGATGACGGTGTGACCTGCTCCTAAAGCCGCTGTGACATTCACATTTATAAGAGCCGGGCAAGTTAAAACACTGGCCTCCAGTGCCACAAATGTCCCGCTTGGAGCACTCGTTCACATCTGTCAAGACAGTGAAGCAAATTCATGACCTGATAAGGACAAAAAAAAAAAAAAATGACGTGGTTATAAGTCAGCCTGACTTACCGACACATTTGAGCCTCCCATGATGCACCATGTGTTTGTAGCCTTGACGACAGTGGCATTTGTAGCCTCCGTCTGTGTTGATGCAAAAGCCTCTGCCCTGACCGCATGGCTCCGACTCACATTCATTATCATCTGGACAGGAAGGAGCAATGGCCACATATTACTTTTGACATGGATTCAACACACACAACACTGAGTGCATCCAGACAAAGAAGACGGAGCCAAAATTTTTATTTTACAAAAACAAACGAGCAATTTGAGGGCACATTACGCCGCTGATATAATTAACATTTGTCATCTGGGAAATCAATGCGCAATTAGCAACAATTTAGAATTGCAGTAGTTTAAATGAGGTAAAGTTTCACAGTGGAATAAATGGTAGCAGTGATCCTCTGAAACGGGGGGGGGGGGACGATGTGATGAGATTAGGCAGGATTTGATGCCGGCATGGATTTCCCATATTAAATTTTAATCTGGTTTGGAATACAGATTAATTTTGATTGGGCACCTTCTGACCTTGCACACACAACACATACATTTTAATGAGATTTAACAAAAATATGAAAGCTATTTTTGTAAGTTTCTTCAAAAAAAAAAATATATATATATATGCATATAAAAATCAAACTCACCTCGATGACAAAATCTCCTCAGCAGAGGTAAAAACCACATTACTTCAATTGTTACAAATGCCTTCCAAATGCCCTGCTGATGATGATCTTCATCAAAACTTTTATTTAAATTACAAATATTTTTTAATAAGGCAGCTCTTGAATTGCATCACAGTCGACTCCGCAGTGTGCTCCTCGTGAAATATTCAAAGCGGCAACCATTCATTAACTCCAAACTGATGAGAAAATGCAGCTCGAGAAAAAGTAACAGGACACAATCTGCTCGAAGCAAAGGGACATGCACGCACGTTTCCTCGCACGATCCCCCCCCCCCAAAAAAAAGTCCCATGCGCCCCTCCTTTAACCGCCATCGTCTCTTACCCTCACAGATGTTCCTCTGCGGGTTGAGACGGTAGCCGGCGTGACAGTGACAGATGTGGCCGTTCAGGCTGTTCTCACATTCTCCGTGACCACAAATGTTCCTGCTTAGCCTACATTCATCTGTCTCTGCTTCAGGGAGGGAACACACAACTTACTAGTGGGCCAGCATCTGCTACGGTAGAGCCATGCATATACACTCACTGGGCACCTTATTAGCGAACACATTTGCTAGTACTCTAGAAGAACAATTTGATGCGCAGATTTACGCCACCACAAAACATACATCCAAAGGGGATTTGTATTGACCTGTCATGACCGCAGAGGCCATTTGAAGCAAAGAAATACGTCTGCTTCGCTATTTTCATGGGGAGAGAAATATGATGATGGAGAAGATATAACATTAGCAGCTAGCGATGGACCCGCGCTATGTCATTCCTTAACGTCAAATTCTCAAACTACCCTATGAGCTTTCCGAGACCCGTAGGCTACCTCGAAACTTTCCGTTCTCACCCAGAGTACTACGGCTACAGTTTCTTAAATCGTTAAACTAAGCCTGTGTGGACCCAAATAAAGTGACAGGTGAGTGTATACACATCCAGTGTTAAAACCTTCTGTGGCTTTCACCGGAAAGTAGCCATGAACTGAATTCCTCTGGCTAGCTTTCTCATGTGTTAAAAGTGTCCACAAAGAAGCACAAGTAGGACAAATAAAGCATAGAAAGCAGAAAAGACAGATGTGGTAATTAGCAACATTCCATTAGCAGCCATGCTAAAACTTGGGCTCGGGACCAGTTGCCACTAGACAGTGTAACAAGAACAAAAACAAAAAACTTATGGCAAAGGGGGATGTGATTCATATTTGTGTTACTACAAAACAAAATGATGTCAGCTTATGTGAACAAATATATTGTATGTGTCATGGCAATGAGGTATTCTCTGAACAAAGTCAAGTTTGGTTGAGCCAACATATTTAAATACAAAACACAGACAATAAAAACAGGACCTAAAGAGTGATTTTGTGGAAAGCATAAAGTAAATAAAGAAAACGTTTGACAGGATTTAGCTTAGTCCTAAAAACAACTCATAGGTATGCTAAACGTTCAAGAAATGTATTAGTAGAGTTAGCGTCTCAACTGTGAGCTACCGGCCTAAAAGTCATCTCATTGTTTTCTGCTGATCTTTAAGATGGAGGACAATGAATGAGGAATCGGAGGTTTGCGGGCAAACTCACGTGAGACTTTAGTTTGGGTTTCAAACGGGTCATTGCCAGGAGTCATTCGGATGATTGTCGGAGGGGTTGGTATGACAACTGCCAGTAAAACAGATTTTAAAAAATGAATATGACGACAACAACAACAAACTGTGATATGCCTGCCTGTTCAAGTACAAACTATAACTTCCAGAAGTATAAAAACATTGATTTGTGCAAACTCGATGCAAAAAAACGAACTTTTTGGAGAATTTCAGCCAAGCTAAAAGCTTTCTTTTTCTAAACCTCATAAAACTGGACTTGAAAAAAAACAAAAAAAAAAAAGTAATGAAATGTTGTATGACTGAATATGAACAAAATTATCTATAAATAAAATACATTGGACTTCTGCAAGACTTCTTCAATCGAGTATTTAGTTTTTGCACTGGAGATCCCCTATTTCAGTCTTTCATTTTCTCGAGGTTTAAGGGTGATATTCAAAACTAACTTCGCTACCACACCAAACAAATGAATTCCGTTTCCAGGGAAAATACTTGCTCTGAAACATTTGTGAACAGTAAACTAAGCGTGGACGAGGGCAGTTTACCAGGAACGCGAGGACTGTGAGCGCTGGTTGCAGCCTGCTGCACAGCAGTTGTCGTCTCTGGATGAGGAAAAAAAAGATCAATATCATCATTGGGATTGTGCTCGCAAGTACCAGTGTTTGCAAGAAGAGAGAGTTTATTGACCTTCCTTCTTAGGATTGGGATGGTCGGGTATCGGGGGGAAGACCACAGTTTCTCGAATACTATGGACAACATAGCCTTTGCCGGCAGGGCAGATATTACTGAAGGCCACTGAGTATCAAAACATGAAGACAAAAGTGTTATTTCATTGAAATCAAATGCCGCTGTCGAGGGAGCTGCTTCTAATACTCATTCATCTAAATTCCAACATGATGCAAAGCCCAAAAACAAAAAAAAAAAAAAACATTCACTTTTAACTGAATACCCCTCTTAGTGTATAAACAAATGACGCCAACTTTGCAGTAAAGTATCATGATAATAATATGGCATTTTATAAGCCACGAGCATGGTGTCCTCACCTGTGCCCACCTGCGGACAGCGTTCACAGTTGCGCCCCCAAGCTTTGCCCACCGTGCAGCAGCACATGTCCTTGGTGATTTGGGTGGGCAGGGCATGCTCGCAACCCCTGACGTCGGTCACCATCCGGTAGCATTGGGCCAACTCGGCTGCACGGGAGGCGGGGAATGGAACATTTTTTACCTCCATGAGGACCGAAGGATTGATGTTGGAATGTTTTAGCGGTAGATCAACCCACCGACACATCGATTCCTCTCCAGGACAAAACCGGCCTTGCAGAAACATTTGAAGCTCCCCAGAGTGTTCAAACAATCTCCATTCTGACAGATGCCCTGCATGGAGCACTCGTTGATATCTTCAAAGCCGGGCAGCGTGGGAGTAAAAACACGGAAATGTGATTTAGATACACGGTAGGTTCTTATCTCTAGTTACAGACAGGAGAGCAGAGAGTGCAGTTTCAGGAAGAACAGCGGAAGGTAGAACCTATTTCGGCTCAATCTCCTATATCCTCACATCTAAAAACGGGAATAGCAGGACAGATTCAAACCGTCGCCGTTATAAAAAAAAAATCTTCAGCTTGAAAATACAAGTTGAAAAGATGAAAAAGCACTTTTTTTGGTTCGGCGTCAAATCATAAAATACTGGGTAAACTTTAAGAAGAGGAAGGAAAGCACTGTAAAAGGTAAAAAGGCTCCATTTCTCTTGAATGCCCTACCCGTGGAAATCAGAGCAACAACCTGGGAAGAAATTCTTTTATTTGGACGCAAGAATTACTTCAACAGTCTTGTGTTTGGCTAAACCACACCAAGAATGCATTCGTGTCTCGCCCTGCAGCCTCAGCCAGATCTGCATTTTACTTCCGCACTCTCCTCCCTCAAATCAGCCCAGCTCTCAGGCCATTGAGCAAAGCGAGACTGTTGCCCGAGAAGGACTCTCAGCTCAACTTTATTTATAGAGAACTTTCAAACAACCACGGCTGCAGACAAAGCACCGTATATTTAGTGAAAATCAGACATATAAAAACTAAGACAGGTACCAACATAAAAAAACACAAACACAAAAATAACAGTCGAGTCGAAAGCCAGAAAGAATCAAAACGTGTTTTAAAACGAGTTCTGCATCATAGAGGGGAACCGCTTCCATTTGTGGCACTTCATTTCATGAAATGGACTCTCATTCTGTTTGAACTTTTGCATCATCTGTGAACGGGACAACAGGAGTTCCGCAATACGCAAATAATGAAACGACAAAAAGACGATAAATAAATTGAGCTATCAATGGAGCTGTCGACAATGATGTAACCATTAAAAAAAAAAAAAAAAAATCATCCCGTTACCTTGACAGTGTGTGCTGTTGAATCTTTTATAGCCTTGCGGGCAGGTGGAGCCATAATCCTCGACAATTGTCTGCTTGACGGAAGCATCTGAGGACACACGTGTAAACATAGCATGACCTTTCGAGAATAAACCTTTAAGTGACTCATTAACACCTCTCAGTTTAGCATTATGCATAAAAGGAAAAGTGCATTGCGCCGAGAAGGCAATTAAGTCAATTTCCCAATATAATCAAATTACCCCCAATAAAATGCTCGGAGTTTCACCGTAAATGGCCAAGCAAATTACAAAATAAAAACAGAAGCCTCCATTTTGCGCCAGCGCGTATTTTTGGCAGCGAGGTCTGAGAAATTGCAGTTGTCAAAGCCAGTGAAAGATTCCTCCCCACATTTTACAGTGAAACAAACGACTTTCTTTCTCTTTTGCTTCTCTAATGAGAGCTTTTATGAGCCCTTCTGCTCACTCAATCCACTCTCGCCATGCGACGAACACGTCTTGAAACGTGGCTTGAACGTTGAACGGCACATTAGCCTCGTTTGTCACGCGTTTCGAACCCAGACGAATTCTAGGCGACAAAGGCCAGGGAAAAAGCGAAGCAGCAGTTTCAGAGAACTGTGGGTGGACTGAACTGGAATATTGTGAATGTAAACTGGAACAACAACAGAAAAGCAAGATCAAAGTGTACATTGTGAATAAGAGTGTAAAAATTTGAAGCGATAAATGAATACGGATGGAACAAAGCATACGGGACTCGGGCTGTGTTCTAAATTCTAACCAGACGTACAGTATCGGGTTTTGTCAAAGGCTGTATTGTGTGACTCAGTGCCGAGAGCTGGAATAATAGTTGAGTGGAAAGAATGTAGAGCCAACATTTTCTTGAAATTCAACCTTGGGCGACGTGATGACAGTCCTGCGCCGGGCAGGCCAATCGGAACATGGGGATGTCGGAGAGCCGTATTTTCCACATTCTCCTCCTCTGTCTCACTGTCTGCGCGTGTGTCATTCCTATAATTGGTGAATCGGCGTTCTCCTCCCTAACTTTCATGTACAGTGCTATCAAATTCACATTTCAGAAGTTGGAAGGTACAATTCGCCGGGGATGCCCGACACATTTTTTTTGGGGCTGGATAAATGTTCCCAGGAACACACAAGATGCGGAGATGGGTTGTATGGGCACTTAGTGGATACTGCGATGCAAAAAAACTCCCCAAAAAAACGTCATATTGATTTTGAAATTTCCACACTTATGACTAGTAACTCTGGTGAACAAATGATATTATATATATATATAGAGATTTTTTTTTTTAATTGGTGATGCTAATTCTGACTCCGCCCTCATTTTTTCTCTCGCACATCAGGTTTTCATAACAATAATAATATGTAATCCAGGATTATATTTCGGAATATTGATGATGAATTAGGATTAGAATTTTTTTTTTTGTAGACGTCACGGTTTTAAATTAAATCCGTATTCCATATGCGATTTTAGAGGTCAAACTTATAAACAACAACAACAACAAAAAAAAGAAAGAAAATATCTCTAAAACCTGATGTGGTTGGGAAAAAAAAAGAAAATTAGCATCAAAAATACTTTTAGGGACACATAGCGCCATTTCGGAATACAATTTTCAGTTGACAAGTGTTATTTTTGTTCGAGTTCCTGAAGTCGAAGAGTACTTTATTGTAATCTGGGAAGCACAGCAGGTTGTTTGTTTTAAGTATTGTCGGCGAACGACACAAACACGAATGAAAAATGAAAATGGAAATGTAACGTTTGAAAAGGCTTACTTGGCAGTTTGGGGCACTGGTAACACTTGTTTTGTCCCCACGAGTTGCCCACGCTGCCGCAGCAGTCCTCTTGGTTGGTCAGAACAGGAAGCGGGGTGCTGTTGCACTAAAACAACCGGACAAATCATTAGGAACACTTGGGGAGTCTTGCACCCCGTGGCGGCCCTGTGACGAAACTCACGGCTTGTTTGGGTGTGGTCTCCTGGAAGCAACGCCCCTTGGGCTTGTGTCGCGTGGGCAGGGGGCGCGGTCCCGTCTTCTGGGGAGGTTTGCCATCCGCTTGGTCCACAGGCTGAATGACCACCGATGTGTCTGGCGTGTGGTGGACACGCACCTTTATCTCCACTGAAAACAACCCAAGGACATGAAATGACTCAAAATGATTACTGACTGGTCACTTCATTTTTACCACCGGCTGCAGGTTTTTTGGCTTTTTGTTTTGTTTTTTTTTTGTTAACGCATTTGAGATAATTGATACTGTTACATATTTAAGTCCATTTGATACGTTTCTCGACCGTTCCAACTTCAAACTGTTCAGCTCATTCCTATTCCATTTTGCCTCTCCAAATTTCAAAATAAAATCCCAAATTTTAAATACATAAATACTATTTTCCACACCACTTTGCCAATTCATACTGTTATAATTCCGAAGGGAATTTTCCAGTCGACAATTGTTGTCTCGTTGAATGTTTACTTTTCCACCTCATTACATTTCAGAGTTTGTACTTTTACTCGTTCTGGTGTTGAACAGTACAGTTTTACACGAGCATCTGAACTTCCGCTTACTCGAACTACAGAGTAAGGCGGTCATTATTGACAATTTTGACAGTCAATTATTCTATTACATAATGAAATTAAAAAAAATATATTGCATTAAAACATATTGCAAATGAGATTTTTTCTAATTTATTCCAATGATGCACTCACCAATGTTTTAGAAACTGAGCGCTACATCTTGGATACCGATTCATGCGACGGTATACTAGTTTGAGACCCACTTCTGAGGCCACTTCAAGTGTCGTAGCGACGTAAGCAAGCCGGTACCTTCAGAGGAATGGTGGCCCGGCTGGGCGAAGGGTAAGGTGAAAACAGAGTGCGTCTGAGTCAACTGGGTTTGTCCCAGGCTGGCTTGCTCCAGCAGCTTCTGGCCGTCTGGCTTTAAGGACACGGGGTAGATGGGTGGCTCGTTGCCTCGCGCCCCCTGAACTCGCTGGGGGAGCCGCAGAGGAAATTGGCACAGCCGGCCCGTGAAGCCCGGCGGGCACCGGCAGTGTTTTCTGGAGCTGCACACGCCGCCATTCAAACACGTGAGAGGGCACACAACTGTAGAAACGCAGAGGGAGGAAGACATTTTTTTTAATATATGTTGTATATTTATAACCCGGTGTTAAGATTCATGGGTGAGCCATCGGGTCCAGCGTGGCCTCGATACCATCAGAAGCACTGATGCCCATTTACAACCGAAATTAAAATATTTGTTCCATGAATTTGTAGGGTCAGAGCGCTGAACGCCCAATGATGTCGGCATTTTCACGTCATCTGATTGGTTGGTCGGAGTAAATCTTTGACTAGCCAACCGAGTCTGAAGCGAGCCGTACACGGAAATATATGAGCATCTCCAGTGACATATGAAATCTTCTGTGTCATTGCATTTGATGCATTATGTCGGAAACTAGACTGTTTCAGAATTAGTCTGTTATTCATTCCTTTGTTGTGTGTTCACAAACACCCCCCATAGAATTTATTTTGTAATTTCCTCACTGGATTTTCTGTTGTAGTGCTGCGTTTTCGATTTTCTTAGTGCCATTGAAGCAATCATTCATTTACGTTTTTCTGAGGCGGTCTTTGAACGCCTCTCGAGCGGAACGCAGAAGAGAAGGCACGTCGTCGGACAGAGACGAGTCTGTATTTGTTTGAAAGAATTAATAAAGTATACGTTTAAAATCAACAACACTGCAACTCTCTTTGTTTCTCAGCTGCAACAATTCTGCTTAAAGTTTCATATTTTTGGCTAGTACATATTTTATTTGAAGGTTGTATTTGTCATTAAACAGACGGATGTTTTGCTGTTTTTGGTTATTCAGCGGCCTAAAAAAGTGTACATATGAGTAAAAATAACTTGCCAAATGTAATTATCAGTGTACGTTGCACAAGGGAAGAAAAAAAAAGGGATCCGCCAATTATTCCTGGACTCGCAGGTCCCTACAGCCAATCAGAAGCGAGCTCTTGGCAGGCGAAGAGTAGGTGACGTCACTGATGCGTTTCACAGTCTTAATGGGGGAACCCTATCTCAATCTACAGAATGTATGAGAAAAAAGATGTCGCTGGCTTCGCCAGCCATCACTGCAACTTTAAAGTCTCCATTTTGGAACCTTCAACCTGCCGTTTTGGGACTTCTCAGGGGGAAAAAAAAAGGAGAAACGGAAGAGCTTTTGGCAGTTTCAGTTTCACAGCTCCTCACCACTACACGTGTACTAAGTAGTGTTTTCTTTTCGCTGGTAACAAATTGCATTCAAACAACACCAAGACAAAGAGGAAAGCATCCACATGGAAACAATTAGGGGCGCACTGCCAGTGAGTCTGGACTGAGGGGTAATTATGGGCCTGGATCACTTTAAACACAGCGGGACATCCTCAGCACGAGAAAGACAAAAGGCAACAATTCTGAAAGGGTCTCAATAAAAAAAAGTCAGCTCGCATGTTGGAAAGACTTATTGTGAGAAAACTGCCCGAAAGTCCAAAGCTATTATTGCTGTGAAATGAATTGACACTTATTTACTGAGCAGAATAAAGCCTAAGGTGTTTATGCACGGGAAGGTGTTTTAGTAGCTCTTGATTTGTACTAATGCGATTTAATAGTTATTACTATATTAGTTGTGAAGTTCCATCGTAAATCACAAACACTGCCATTGGAAGAGGAAGGACAATTTCAAACACGAAAAGAGAAGGCTGCAATGTTTCTGCTATGTGAGCAAACAATTTTTTTCATTTAAGAATGCCACCTCACTGGATTTTTGACATGTGCGCACACTTAACACAAGGTGACAGTGCAAAACCGCCATGCAGGCAGCGACATGCTGGATGAATGACAGGAAGTAGATGAGGAGCACACGCACACACACACACACACACACACACACACACACACACACACACACACACACACACACACACACACACACACACACACACACACAGGAGTCATCTTTACCAGACATCCTCTGACATAAGAGCTCCACAGTGGGGCTGCGGCTGCACTTTGCATCCAATTTGGGAACTGGGAAAGACGCGGGGGAGGAAAATGGCGATAACAGAAGCAAACCAAAGACCATCTTTTTTTTTTTCTTTTCTTTCTCTCTCCCAAATGTTACACAATGTCACACGATCCCACACAAAGCCACAGAGGCTGTACTCGGCAAGAGTGGAGCGGGGAGCCCAGTCTGACTGCAAAAAGTCCAGAACAGAGGGAGTTCTCTGAAGATAGCAAAGTCAGGATCAATGTCAGGTTCATGAAACTCAAAAGGGAGATGGAAAGGTTATCCAGCAGTTCCGGGTCGTATTATTCAAACGTGGGATACAAGCCCTTCAAGTGAATTGGACTTTGGTTTCTATCCATTTTCGACCGTTCTTCATTTTCTTCCAGATGCACCAATAATTCTACGATACGATCTGACATTTGGACGAGGGGGTGCAGACGTTTTATACCCACTGCACTTTGGTGAAAGTGTACAGTGAGATGCCTGCGCGGGTAACTGCATTCCCCATTAACGTCCTTCACCCCAAAGTACAGTAGCAACCACTTGTGGTTCAAATACTGTGTAAATCATTCAAATCCAGTTGACTGTCAGCAGCTTTATTAAGCAGGAAAAAAAAAAGTTTCCAAGTTAAACATCTTGTCTATATTACACTGCTAATTGGATTTTGCCTTGTGGTTCTTCAGGGCTGCAGGACTGACACATTGATTATCCTTTATGATTTACATTTTATGGAGCGGATCATCACTTGACATAGTGGTGACAAAAGGGAGAAACGCTTTCTGGTTTTCCCTGCCGATGGAATGCAGGGTGTTAGCTGCATATGCGTGGCCCGCTAAGAGAAAATGACCAAAATTGCTTACATCTTGAGAAGACTTTCCCTTCATCAGCACGGAGTTTATGATCCTCCCATGCTCATTAAGTCATCAGTAAGCTTCTTTCGGTCTGGGAGACAAGCCGTTCTGGGCGCGTACCACGCCTTTGTCTTCAAGGATCCAACACATTCCAGAGACGGGGAAGGGGTGGGGGGGGTGTTATTAAAAATCAAATGCACTGCTCCTTTGAGCGACGCGATGGTACGATTACGCGAGCTGCAGGAGGTGGCGGGACGGTGGCACGAGAGGTCAATTATTTACTTTTTCACAAAGCCCCGACAATGGAAAGTGATTTCAAAACTGCAGTTGCAACTCGCCCTTCTCCACCTTCATACGTCCATGCCGCTGTTGTACATGTGGTTTCTGTTAAGCCATTAAAAGTGTTGTCATGCTCTGGCAAGAGAGGAAATGTAGGATTTTCACTGGCCTGACAGTAAAGGGTTTTCTCATGTGCTTAAGGACATCTATAAGGGAAACACTCTCTTTAAAATGACTGTGGCAGGTTATGTTAAAATGTGGGGGGGGAGATAACGTGCCATTGGAAAAATGACGTATGCGGCGTGCGGTCGAGTGAGGGAATCGAGTCAAAAGACGCCTAAGAAAGAAAATGATGTGATATCTAGAGCTTGTGATGACCTGTCTCTTCAATTTGAAACGACGCATTCGCATTCCACAGCCATAAAACTGAAACCCTGTACGTGCATGGAAATGAACATGAGATTCTGGCTGCTGGAAGAAAGGAAGGGATGACAGAAGGAAAGGCAGAGGCAAAAAATGGGGGGGGGGAAAGAAATGGAAGAGGGTGCGTGGAAAACGAAGGAAGCGGGGACGAGCGCAAAAACCAACCGAGAAAGAACAGGTATCGAGGAAGATGGGAAAGAGAGAAAAAAAAACAGGAGAAAAGAAGAAGTGAGGAGGAAGTCGGGAAGGGACGAAAGAGGGAAAAGGGCAGAGAAGAAGGAAAGCAAGTGACAGAAGAAGACTGCAAGTCCCACGGAGGGCAGAAGGACAAGCAGGGAGTCAAGACGAACAAAAAGAACGAAGGGGGATAGCCAAGAATTGCAGGACGGAAAGCGAGGTAGAAATTGTTCTCGAGACAAGGAGCTCCTAAGAAGAAAAAGGAGGAGCAAGGAAACAAATAGAGCAAGGAAAGATAGAAAGAAAGAGAAAAAAAAGCGAAAAAGAAAGACCGGATCGAAAAAAAAATAAAACCAGGTTTGCCCTACGAGTGGCCCGTGACGCGACCACCCACTCGATGGCGTCTCTCGATGACGCATCATCATAACGCAACCCCCCCCCCACGTCATTCCAGCCACTGCCGCACCCTTCCCACCCAAAAACAACAAATTACACACCACAAAAACAGAGTTAAAAAAAATCAAGTTGCACGTACAGCAGACAGCAGCAAACACACGCACGCACACAACGACCTGATGTGTCCCTTCCACACCCGCCGTGCCACAAACAAGCATTAGCCACGCCCCCAATCAAAGGAATCAGACTGTGAAATAATAATGACGCCAGTTGAGTCACTTTCTCTGTGATTCACGGGCCTGTCTTAACCAACCAACCCACACACAGATTAAATATAGACACTGTTTCTCTTTCTGAGCTCCATTGCACACTTTTGCACATGGCAAACGCACGCGCGCACATTTCGGCTCTGTGTGTTTCCACTGGTGTCGTTTTTCGTATTGTTGGCCTGCGGCGCGGACGCACCGCTCGCTAAAACGCGCAGCAGCGTTTACGGTAAAGCGTCACACAGTAAACTGAGAGATCGAATCGTTTCAGAATACGTTGCCAGAATTTAGGGGACGTTCTATGCACAAGATAACTTTTGGACCGAGCAACAGAGCTGAAACCGTCTGAACTGTAACGCGGGGTTCAGCAAGTCGTTCTCATCAGCGGGTGACGGTCGATTTCAAAATCCGAATCCCACAGCATCGCATCGTTGCAGATGTAACGGCCAATCAAAAATGCACCGAATTGTTGTCTTTTTTTTTTTAACTTGCATTCCTGAACGCACAACAAAAAAGTGTTTTAGTGGTTGAATGTTATGACAGTGGACTAGTGGTTAAACATGACCCTAAGACCAGTTGTCTGAACTGCTATGGTCAAAGTGTGACAGTAGAAAACAGGTGATCTATTTTTGTACACACACACATACACACGGACACACACAGTGATAATGCACTGGGGCTGTCCCTTCGGAGGAAATAGTTTGGCACGTAAGCCCCGGATGAATGAAACAGAACAGATATAGCCCTAATGAGCTTTAAAAGTACTCAGGGGGGGGGGACTGACTGTTTTCGCTCCGTTTGCAGTCATAATGCTAGGCTAAGCTAACCGCCTTTATTGGAAAGCGCTGCAACTGCTTGCGTCTATCCTCTCATAAAGCTCAAAGCATCTGTCCAAAGGCGTCAAACTAGCACTTTTGCATGGGACAAAGCTGTCATCATCTTGTCCTCCTACAGTCTGTAGTTGGTTTGGAGCCACTTGCAGTCTGCTTGAACTCTGAATGGCGCTGCTGGCACCGGTGTGTACACTTTTCTCCACACGGATTAAACACGTCCCAATGACTGGGTGCATAAAAACAGTAAGGCAAAGCTACATCGTTCAAGGGTTCTATGAACAAAACAACATAACACGAAGAAAATTAAATGTGTAGTTAAAACAACCACGTAGCTGCGTTAAGTTTAAGTTAAGCATAATGCTAACACATAATGGGGAAACGTTAGAGACAAGCTAATCAATAGTATCTAGTCTTAAGTAGCGGATATTTGAACACAAACAATACATCGATAAATGCAGAGCAACAATATAAGAGTACTCGCATGCATATATTCTTTATCCTCTGCAGAAAAAAACAACTACGATTACTGCAGATTCCTAAGTGATGCTCTTTGTTGACATCACTGCATTATACTGCCCCCCGGTGGTAGAGGAGCCGCAACGAATGAATCATGACGTACAAACTTAAATTCTTTACATTCGATTTGTGTTATTATGATATAAAAAATACAATAGATTTTTATTTATATCGTGCTTTCACTACAGCTGCAATATATGTTAAGTATAATAATACAGAGTGCTATTTTCCTCATTACAAAACAAGACGAACACTTTTGTTGGTTTTGGGGGGGAGGCCGCACAACTTCGATTACTGCAGATTCCTAAATCACTTGTTGAGTGATGCTCTTGGTCGACATTACTGCATTATACTGCCACCCGGTGGTAAAGGAGCCGCAACGAATGAATCATGACGTACAAACTTAAATTCTTTACATTCTATTTGTTATTACGATATACAAAATACAATAGATTTTTATTTATATAGTGCTTTCAGTACAGCTGCAATATATGTTAAATATAATAATATAGAGTGCTATTTTCCTCATTACAAAACAAGACGAACATTTTTGTTGGTTTTGGGGGGGAGGCCGCACTGGATTTCTGGCTTTCCTATTCATCTGAATGGGGAAAGATGAATTTGAGAACGGAACAAAATAAATTCATATCTCAAAGCACCAATGGAGTTCACAGCCTTTGTTTTTGCAATCAGCCCGTCTCTTGCAGCAGTCAGGCCGGTATTGCTGAACCAGACATTGGCAGTAAATGACATAATAACTACCTTTTCAATTCATATATATACTGTACTCGTGTATTTGTTGTTCTGACTTCTTACTTTGACTTCCTACATCTGTCAAAATCTGAAAAGCGCTAACAGGAAAGTTGTATATTTCATTTGCTAACATTTCCTGATTTTAAATGTTTTGTTCCTCACTCCACAACTTTAGCAGCAGTGTGGTCGGTTCTGTTAGCATAAAAGTTAAACCAACGCTAGCTAGCGCTTAAACAACATCCTTCTGCCACTTCTGTAGCCTGGAAATGCTCACAATTCACAGCACAGATGTTATTCAGTTAGATAACAGTCCGTAATGGTGAATGCGTCAGCTTCAAGGTTTGTGAATGCAGCACAGTCTAAGAGCATGGCAGCAGCTCTGGCAGAAGCCGTGTTATTCTGTTTACCCTGGCTAATCGCTACAGCTACAGGGTCCCGCGCGATGGCGGCAGTCCCGGCGCACGCATTCCTCCGACCGGCTTTAAATAACTGCTCCCATTCTCCCCCCAACCCCGACCGGGCAAATAGGAGGAGGGTGTTAAGGATGGTAAAGAAGGTTGTTTGTTTGACTTGCAGGTCGATAAACAGCATTTGAACACCAAGCACACTCGGGCGCACACGCTCGCGCAAACATGCAAAGTGTTGCCTTGTGACATTGCCCCAGAAAAACAACCCAAATTGCTGCTTTGTTTTCCAAACATTATTTTACTGCAATGCTTCATGGCCCATACAAGTGACTGGCTCTTTTTACAGTTTCTTTTTGTAGAAAGTGATGACTAGGAGGAATTTGATTTGAAATGACTCGCAGGGGTGGTCTCCCTGTATAACAGGGAATGTTTCGATTCAGGGAATGTATTGTCTGGTGCACAACAGACTTTAGTCGCTGATGCCATTACGGGACATTCACCTAACTACGTTGCAGGTAGCGTGTGTTCAGTTCCCGCAGACAAAGGCTGAGGACGTCTCGTTAAACGAGTGCCACCAAAAATGATGACATGAGGTTGCAAGTGTTATCGTTGCGCTGAAACTGACGCGAAGACAAAAGCAACCTGCAAGAAAACGGATGGATTTTGATGCTTAAGTCATATTCCACAATGCAATATTAACCAGAATGTCGTGTTTCGGCTTGTTTTCCCCTTTAAAAGTACAGTGTGTAGACTTTAGTGCCATCTAGTGATCAAGTTATAGAATGCAATGACCTAGGCGCAAACATTTTGAAGCACCGGCACTCCGGTGCCTCGGAGAGACCACCAATTTTTTTTCTCAAACGACTTTTAGTATTCTCTTAAGTGAAGAAGTAAGTACAATCCATTTGTTGCACACGCTGTTTGTCTCCTTTGGGTTTCCGTAGCAGAAAGATGGCGGTGAAACATGACAGCCTCCTCCTGTATAGGAGGCGCGCCCAGTGTAATTTAATTAGCGATTACTTCACCTACAATTACATCTTTTAAAAAAATGACGATGTGATAGAACGTATTTTTTGCATGTATTTGAAATTTGTGGATTTGTAAAATAATGAACATTGAAGAAAAAAAAAATTACACACTGTCCCTTTTAAAAAGTAACACTACCACTAATCTGAATATTTAAAAAAAAAACATTCATTTACATGTCGCAAAATTCTTGTTGTAGTTAAATTATTGACGGAATTGTCAATAAATACACTCCATTTAATGATAATAATGACTCAATCTTTTTATACAATTCATTCGGTAATCTTGAATTCTTCTTAGCTGGATCGAGTAAATTTAGTGACAAGCAAAGAGGCAGCGGAAACAATATTGTAACAGAGTCCTGATTACACGCGAGATAAAACGCAGGCCACATCAAAATGAAAGAAAGTACTTCATGAATGTACGAGAGCCTATCCATTCCAAACTTCACCGTGAGAGTGTGTGAGTGCCTTTCCCAAACCAAAAGCGAGCATGGAGTCTGTGGGGTGGGCTTCGGGCTAAAATAAACCAAGCCACTAGGCAGAGAGCAAACGCGACGGCATTGAACGGAACTTGTGGACATTTTCAAACTCCCATGGACCTCTGACCTGTGCTGTGGGGGGGAAAGGGTGGGTGGGGGGAAGCAAAACAAACCGCAGGCTACTACTGTCATTCACTCGAAATAGAGAACCACATGGGAACTTCCCAGAATAGCCATTTCTACTAATGATGATGAGGTCCACTTTCAGCAATAAGCAGCCCAGACTGTGACATAACTGGTCAACATCCTGTCACGATAAGAAACTGAAGTGCGATATATCGAAAGACAGACAGACAGACAGAAAGAAAGAAAGAAAAAAAGTAGGCAGGTGCCATTGAGGCTGATGAAGAGATGACAGACTACATGAAAATATTTGGACACACTCTTAGTAGAAGGGTGGTAGGCTATAGATGGGCATTGGATCCCATTTCTTTGGTTGACTATATGCTCCTAAATAGTCTCTAAAGATTCATGTGTAGTCCTGGCATTGTTTAAATAGCTGATTGAGAGGTGCCTCCCCAGAGCTTTTTCTGTCTTAACATCGAGCCAAATAAAAAGGAACCAAAGCAGATGGAGTCACAGGCCAATAAATTTAAGCCAATGAATGTTGGATACTTGGTCTGCTCAGCACAAAATAACTTTGTCTCTCTTTGTGGACGATAGCACGCAACAAGATCACTGTGCCAAGTTGAATTCAGCCCCCCCCCAAAAAAAAACCCCCAAAAAGTACACCTCCTCACAATTTGAATAACGACCTAAGAAATGCACTTCACAGGTAGACTAAGTACAACAGGATGGGGTCCTTCTTTCAGTCCTGACATAATCAATAGCGATGCCTGTGTCTTTCTTCCTGCGGTGTGATGACAACGCACATGCTTTTGATGTGGAGGCCATGACAAGGAATTACATGATAGTCTCTTAGTCAAACTTTCTCTGCTAGTTACAAAACACTTTGGGCGTCTGATGGATTTAATTTGGGAAGCCAACAATGGAATAGAGAATTAACATACGCACGGTTGCTCACATAATAATCATAAACGTAACCCCAGCAACAAATGTTCATGCTATGCATGTTGTAAACACACTGCCAATCACCTGCCAGACTGTATTTGGGGCGTTTCGATAACCGTCACAAACTGTTGCTAGCGATGTCAACAACACAGTGTTGTCCTGATATAACATTCAATCGAAAAAATAAAAGACAACTTCATTACGCTAACAGTGTATTGTACGGCGCCTGTTGCCAGATTTTAGCTGCGGCTACTGTGTTAGCAGCTAGCCGCATTAGTGGCTAACAGCATTAACAGCGCTCAAGTGCCCCATAAAGGTTGGCGAGAACCAGCGGATCATGCCCGCCATTCTGACACAGTCGCCGTTCCGAGTGATCACTTTTGAACAAACCAGGCTTACTCATATGTTGTTTGAGAAGGCAAAATCGCTACTGTGGTTCTGATGTCACTTCATCTCATAAACCAAAATCTACGGGGAGAGATTTGCCTAAAATCTCACTCATGTTTCTACAGAGGAAAATAGTGTACTGCTTTGCAGTTTAAATTTAGGGTATCAAATGTAGATTACCGAAAAATGAAAACCAGTTTGTTGTTCATTATCAAGTGGAAATGTTCTTTAAACAAGCAAAAATATATGTTTTTTTTTTTTCATCTCCATTATTCGATAGCTGCAGCCCTACAGTGATGTGATATTCATCTACTGGCAGACCTCCAAATTAGCATGATTGTTTTTTTAGTCACTGCCCGAATTCATCAGCCCAAGTCATCTTTGTCCAGGCTTTGTGGGTTTTTGTACCGATGCACACACTCAAACAGGTTTGGTCAGGCTGAGCTCACGTCACAAATATGGAAAAGTCCTCATATTGTTGCCGCTATAGCGGTGGCCGATTTAACACAGGGGAGAGAAATTTCCACCGGGTCCACTCTCGCACACATTCCAGGGCTCACGCAGAACAACACGCATCTCGTGTGGCGTAGGAAGCCAAATGCTCCTTGAGGCTGCCGCACGAGCCAAAAAACTCAGTCATATTT
Organism: Hippocampus comes; assembly: GCF_001891065.2. Lineage (NCBI taxonomy): Eukaryota > Metazoa > Chordata > Actinopteri > Syngnathiformes > Syngnathidae > Hippocampus > Hippocampus comes. Next base: position 381,633 of record NW_017805406.1, read on the forward strand.
TTCCACTCTTTTTTTTGGGGGGGTGCGGGATGATAAATCCAGGATGCAGGTGCTTTGCGGAATAGCTCCCACCTTTCCAGAACAAATGTCTCACAATCACCAGTTATTCCAGGAATTTAAACGGCGGAATTATTTGACATGGAAGCTCCAAAATGTGACACAAACAAATCAAAGGAGAGGAGCCGGAGATCGGATGTATGAATCTGCAGCGCTGTGACATGCTCAACTGGAAGACTCGTCTGCAGGTTAAAAAGCCACAACAGGCTAGTAAATCAAAGCGCTCTCTGGAAAAAACAATAAAGGAATTGTTGAGCTGATGATAAAAATAGCTAAGGGATGAACCCTCGTCCTTTTGCATCTGTGCATGAACTGTACTGTGCAAATGGGCCGGCGTCATGAGCCCTGCGAGTAATATCAGGAAGTTACAATTCAGCAATACAGTGGACGCTCTGAAGTTAGCCGTCAAAGCTGAAGCTGACCACAAATGACATTATTCGTTTCTTCTTTTGATTCGCTTTCACGGGCCACTTAAAATGATATGACGGGCCACATCTGGCCCCCGGGCCTTGAATTTGACACCGGTGCTTTAAACCAACAGTGACAGAAAAAAAAAAACCCAACAAGTGAACGGCAAGTGAAGAGACAAGAATGCGGTGACGGAGTCACGGCGCAGTAAAATATTGTCGAAGACGACTGGAATGTGCACTGCCAAGTCCGCTACAGCGGACAACAAAAGTCTACACACCCCTGTTCAAATGTCAGCAGGTGTATGTGATACAAAAAAATGGAAGCTGGGCAATTCAAAACTTTTTCCACGTGAGCTACAGTACAACTCAATCGTAAAGTACAACCTGTACAAAGTACGAAGAGGGAAAAAAAAAAACCCGGAAATAATGTGGTTGCATAAGTGTGCACACATCTTTAAAACAGAAATCATGTCATATATTTGGTCAAACATTTTGGCCACACCGAAGGCTCAAGAGGAGAAAACAAAAACAAATCACCATTTTGAACTTTTGACATCGAATGAAATGAGACTTCAAGGGGGGGGAAAAAAAATGATGGTTCGTGTGTCTGTAACATGACCCTGAATATACACTGCTTCTTTGAAAGGGAGTCAAAGTGGTTTCATTTCCAGCAAAACGTATACAGTCATGGAAACACAAAAAGTTCACTCACTAATGACTTCAACAGATGGAGAGAAGGGATTTTTTTTTTTTTGATCAGCACATAGATACAAATTCTCAGCGTAATTTCATTTGTCACTCAATATGTCAAGACTTGTATTTATTTTACTACGATATTAGACTCGATTTTATCACCGTGACGGAATAAGAGAACGTCGTGAGTGATGTTTTACATCTGCTATCTTGGACCATCATTTTCATTTATGGCTCAGCTTCACCAGCCACTATCTTTTTTTTTTTTTTTTTTTGACGAGTTTAGCATGTATCTTTATCTGGTCTATTGGACATTCTGAGATAACCAATCAGAATCACTTCATTTTTTTTGAGGGGGCGTGAAGGGGAGGAGGAGCCTGGGGGACGGAGGGCGGGGGGGGTCATGTTCTATATGCACAGTAAGTAAGGACTGAAGTCAGTTGTGGGCTGGACAAGTCAAGTAGACAGTAAGGCTCCACGTCTGGCCACATTTGGTGTGATGGAGCGGAGAAAGACTCACTCACGCCAACCAGACGCTGCGCCACTCTCTTGGGGGGGGGGGGTAATCTGAGAGTGCATTTATGTGCCATGTAATGAGCCTTGGCTCAGTAATTAAAGTGTGATATGGGAACTTTTTCCAGGGAAATGTGACGCAGCGAAAGGAACTCCATCTCATTTCACCACCTAATAGTTTTTATCAACCAGATCTAAAAAAAAAAACCACATCCTGGTTATCACATCTGAGCTGACTTTTTGAATTTGAGAGAGCCCATATATCATGAGGCGGGAAAAAAAAAAACAAAATCAGCGCGTGCCTTTCGGACTGTTCTTATAGTGTGCGGTCGAAATTACTAACACAGCACACATAAAGATCTTCTCCAGCAACAATTGCAAGTCTCCTCCCCTAAACCACATTCTAAAAAAAAAAAAAAACATAACTTGTATTTTTTGGGCCCAAAACAGAAATTTTAGTTGGAAAACGTTGAAACTATAAATTACTGAATGACTGACATTTATGGCAACTATGTTAGTTAGCCCAGCAAAGCAAGCAATCTGTTTCTACTCATATCTTTAAGTTGAGGTTCGATAAAAGGGAAAATCGTTCTGTATACTCTCTCTTTTTTTTGGGGGGGGGGGGATTTCCAAATACAGGAAAGCTAATTCTCACAACAGCAAAGTTTAAAACACCGAGTTGAATTGCAAAAATGTCATTACATTTTTCTAAAACTATCAGAAATCGTTGCCAGTACGTTGGAGTGCTTTGCTACACCACTCCTGCCTCCAACCACACGAAAGAGGTTTTTGATACAGCTCTTGTGTTGCATGTCTGCATTTCAGGCAGTGAATTGGGTTGTGTAATTATTCTGTCAATCGCCTTTCAGCTCTGGAAAGCCATTTTGTCCTGGTTTCATTAAATCTCTCAAACAAAGGCCATTTGTCTATGAAAGGCGCCAATGTAGCTTTTGTCACTCCACTAATAACGTTGTTTAAAGTTGAGTGGTGACATTTTAGTTTTCGTTAAAAAAATAACCAATCACCGATCCAATCAGAAGATGGACCAAACTACCATGTCTATTTAAATAACATTTGTAGTGTTAGCAATGGTAGCTCAGACCATCACTGGAGTCAATTAGATTGTGTTTCCTGTAATGTCTTATTTTGCTGATTGATCGATGACGTCATTGATTGATCGACAAATTATGACATTACGACCAATCACAGATTGTGCATTAATTGCGAAATATCTGCCAAGCCGACGCAGTTGATGAGATGTCTGGAAAGTCTCCTTTCTAAATAATATCAGCCTGGTGAGTCTATTAAGCAGTTTCACAAGTGCAAACAAAAAAAAAAATCTTCACTCAAGACGTTTCCGCATGGCAGAATTTGCCTTAATTGGCGTTATTGAACTACTTGTCATTGCTTCAATTTAAATGACATTGTTGGGCAACATACGAATTTGCCTTCACGTTAATGTTTTTGTCTGCTTGACGTGCTTACGTTTTTTTCACTAAATCTCCCTATTCAAGCAAATTATTTGGGGGGGCCACTCGTGACTTTGACAATTTGCGTCTATTCTCCCCACCTGTGATGATCATGATGAGGGTTTCGAACTTTTTCACAACACGACGAGCCCTGGACGGATTCACATCCAAATTGAAGTCACCAGAGCGCCCCTCGGCGTTTATCCCCAGCAGCCTAATTATATCACCCCCCGCCACGGCCCCAAATCCAAACTGATTGTCCACTCACCGACCCTGAAGCCCTGTCCGATGAGCGTGTCCCCTCCATGGCCGTTCTCCGCTATGAGCGTGGTGTTGTTGCCCTGCTCGCAGCGGTCCTGGCACTGACCCTTCAGGCAAATCCGCTTGCAGATGAACGGCGCGATGACCACTTTGAAACGCTCACGCGTGGACAAGCGCTCCGTGCACCGCGCCAGCCTGTGGACGCTGAGCCACAGGAGAAGCACGCGGCAGATCAGCGAGGGCATCGTGGCATCCTCCGGTGCCCCCCTCACGCAGCCGGACACATGAAACCACCAGCCCGGCGGCGATCCGTTTTACTCGCCCGATTGACAACAATGAAGCTCCTTGTGGGCTTTCCCCCTCTCCTCCAGAAGGAACAAAATCAGTCCTCCGGCGTGCGTTGGTGATCCACCCGCAAAAGCGAACACTGTGGCATGGCTGAAAGTTCCCCCTTGAAAAAGTTCTCCCAGCTCTTCCTTCTTCGCCTGTTGCTTCCCGGGAGTGCGTGTGCGTGCGGCTCGGGGAGAAGGAGGGAAGAAAAGGGAGGAGAGGAGGAGGAAGAGAAGTGAGCCAGCCCTCCGTGCAGAAAGACTGGCAGCAGGCCAGGCAGGCGGTGTAGGGGTGAAGCCGAAAAGTGCTTTTCGAGTTGGATAGTCAGCGACTGCGTTTCTTTCCCACCTCGCGTGCAAGCCTTGAACGCACCACAGGCCGAGAGTCAAACTTCCATTCCAGATGCTGGAAATAGCAAATAATCACAATACTGCTTCTTCTACGTCGCACGTCTAACAATATCAATCCTTGCTTCGACGGTCATACGATCTCTTACAAGACTGACCGCGCAATTCATTACAGCAGTGATCAAATGTAATTCTGGATATGTATTTGCTTACTGAATACCAAATGTATACTGTACTAATACAGATTGCAAAATCTAATGCTGGATATCTATTTATTTGCTAAAGTACCAGTGTAGACTTATACTTTTACACTCTTGTATAAGCTATTTCTTGGAATTAATACATCATCCTGAACAAAATGTGTAAACGACTAAAGTCTCAGGCATATATTTTGTATTCGTGTCATCTTCATATTTAAAACTCAGTGCCAAGTTATAAGCAATCCAAGTATAAACAAGACATGTTGTCCCACCATCTCGTAAGTAGGCGGGTTCGCCAAATGGGGTAAGACGCTCGAAACCGAAAATGGAAATCCAAGTTTAGAACCTATAACAAGCGTACCAGCAAACAATATAATCATCAGCCATTCACCGTAAAAAGAATAGACTCATTCGAGTCGGTTACCCCAATGACGTACACCGTCAGTCGCCAGCCCCCCCGCGCCCCACTTTAAATGACTACAATCACGACTTTCATGCCTGGGAAAAGTCAAGTGTGTCTGGTATGGACGTGCACCGCGGTCCCAAAGGGAGGAAGGCGCTATTTGGGTTCATGTGGTCAACAAGGGAAAGTGAGAGAGACACAATGAGCAAGAGAGAGAGAGAGGAGGCGAGTGAGAGAGAGAAAGAAAAAGAGAGAAAGTGAGTCACTTCCTCTTCTCCCCCCCCCCCCCCCAAAAAAAAAGTGTTTACTTTGCAGTCACTGAGGAAATGATTCCATGGAGTTCACAGGCTACTCTGACATCTCTCTTTGTCGTCATTAACTGCCCACACAAAAAATAAATAGCCTACCTACAACGTACACACAATGCATACTAAAAATCAAAATATTGTGTAGCAAAGGAAAAAAAAATTAAAAAAAAGCAAGGAGACTATTAGGCTGAAATAGCTTTGGTCACCGTTTGTTAAATGAAGTTTGCATTTTTTTTCCCGTATTGTTAGCATAACATGAGAATAGTCCAGTGACCTTGATTCAATTTTTTCAGATTATGACCGGGAGGGCTGACACAGAATCCAAAACACAAATGAGAAATGAGCAAGCACATTGGTATTACTTATTGATATTGTGACAGTATGTTAAAAAAAACAGTTTGGGTCATTACGCTATGAGGCAAGTCCTTTTCAAATTGTGGCGATGTAAACCCCATTTAAAATGTTGTTAGTTTTTTTTTTTTTGAAGAGGCATGCTTCTCGCTGGCATTATGCGAATTTGCTAGAAATTGCAGTTTTTAGTATTTTGTGGAAATACATCACGAATGAACCAACTGACATTACAGTACTTGCTGATTCGCTCCGGTAAGTAGATTGCTGCATTCCATTCAGCCATCGAGGCTGTGCTGAGCGACGCAAACCTCGTATGAAAACCTTCAACGTGCAAGGACTCCCATTAAAAATTGAATTTACAATGCATAAACGGTGGCACGTTTTTCGTGTTAAGCCTTCAATCACACCAAAGCAACACATCAACAGTTTGCGTGCGTTTGCGACCACAGCTGTCATTACTTATGTGTTATTTGGGTTGTGTGCGCGGGTGTGGCCAGAGACCGCCACCCTCTGTCTGGCGGCAGCACAGTCGTGATGCAATGAGATCATGCGAATAGTTCAACGAGGACCGCTTTGATATCATCTCGCCGAACAAAGCTGGACCGTAATGTTTTGTTTATTGGCTGGCTGGTTCGGAAAAGGGGCAGAAAAACAAACTTAGGTTTCAATGGAGGTAGAAGCAACAGGTTAAAACTTGAAGCTGGTCCACAGTATTGCCGGGGGTGAGGAGGGGGGGCTCTCAGCTCAGGTCACTGTTGATTTCGCAATCAGGGCAAGTGGGACAGTACAACATCCCAACCAGCAGAGGGCAGTGTGAAAGAAAAACAAAAGCTTGATCCGTTTAAAGTTACGCTTTTCACAAAAAGTGAAACGTTCTCGGGTGAAATTCGCGATGATACGTTTCAACTGCAAAATGAACACGTGTAAATAAAAGTATCTAATTGTTTTAAAACAACCTGCTTAGTGTGTGTACCTCTCAGGTCTCAGTTTGCTTCCCCTGCTGTATGAGACTGCGGGCTCGCTCTGCAGCAACTTGTCAAGGAAATTAAAGGCACGTTTTCTCGCCACCGACAAACCTTGACAAAGAACAAGATGAAAACCATGAAAAAGATTGACCGATTCCATTGTTTGTCCAATAAAGTTGAAATATAAACAAGGCCCTTTAGTACAGTGTGACATTTATGGTGCGAGGGTACATGACAGTTTGAACACAGAAGCATAGAAAATTCATTGCACGTTGAACAGGGACTTCCTGTTTTCATCTTCAGGTTACATGCAAAGGCCTCCGTTAATGTCGTTCGAGGGGGAAAAAAAAAACAAACCTACAGCATTATCGAGGCAAAGCTACCTTGGCAAACCACACTGTGCGTATACAACGACAAACATTTCACATTTGGAGCGTCTTTCATGAAGATAAGATTAATACAATGCTTTATAGTTTAGCTTGTTATATAGTACAGCAAAAGGGCAAGGAGATGTACAGTATTGCGATATTTTTTGGGGCTGTTTGTTTGAAGGTTGAAGAGATTATATGGGAGACGACTGGGAGAAACATCCGTTTTAAATATGAACAAAAAAACGCTTTACTGCACATCAACAAGAACGATCAATAGATACAACAGTTACATTTCCAGCCATATTTACAAAAAGTGCATCAGATAGGCTGGCCAATGTGTCATTTTTCCTTTTTCATATTTGCTCACAGCGGATTATTGTCTAGATTAAGGCATATGTTTGTATTTTGTGTGCCTAATATTGTGGCTGGTGTCAGTAAGATAAGTAATGATCAACAAATAATGCCTCAAGTACCCTGTTAGCTTTACAGTCTTAACATTTTTAAAATCACTTCATATTCGTGACCAGAGTTGTTGGAGTCACAAGAATATAAGAATGACTCTTCTTAAAATGGTTGCCAGTCAAATCTAATTCCAGAATTTCATAAACACGTGCAGCTGATGACCAGAGTCCTGCCACGTGAGAATTACATTCAGTGGCAGCACTGACGGATCATTTTTAAATCAAGCAAGGCACTTTCAAATTTATTTATTATTTTTTTAAACGTTGGTCAATATCCGCTTGAGGTTTTGTCACATAGCAGATCAAGTCAATACTGTGTGCTCCGAGTGGTGCTGGATGAACTTCATGCTAACTATTAACAACACAGAGGAATATAAAATTGGAAAGTGCCAGGGGAAAAAAAAAAAAAAAACAGGTTCACACACACTCAAGTTTGAAAATGTTTGCATTTTCTGTCTTTTCACGATGGAGGCTCGAGCTCATCCGTGGCCCTAATGAGGACAAGTGCAATAGAAAAACGAACGGATTGATTTTTATTATTGACTGTAGCTCCACAATCAGCTGCCAATAATTCCCCTTTTCCTCACTTCACTATTGTTCAAAGTCAAATCATCACATCAAAAGTGTCATGGAAGGAAAAGGTTTCGCCATGTTGGTTGACTCGGCATGTAAATACATTTTATTCTGTTGCAATTGAGATGAGCTAAGATTTATTTATTTTTTGTCTTTCAAAACACCCGTGGTGCCAAACGGAATCTTCAGAGCTTCCAGATTCTTTGTCCATTGTTCAATTTAGACCCATGTTTTCGGAGTAATTAGGTCTCTACACACAGTCGACAACCGCATTCTCCTCCTCTTCCGCCCCCCACTCCTCAAACCTCATCTGGGGGGACGGCGCCGCCGGGTGAAGGTTGTTCATGTCATCGATGGCGTCGGCGGTGGAAGCGATGGCCACGTGGCCGCCCTCCTCGCGGTGCGTCCGGATGTGCTTGCGCAGCGCGGCGGGCTCCTTGAAGCTTCGGTTGCAGAAGGGGCAGCAGCACGGCCTCTCCCCCGTGTGGATGAGCTGGTGGTGCTTGAGGTGCTGCAGGCGGCTCAGGCGCTTGCCGCAGATTGCGCACACGTACGGCTTCTCTCCGGTGTGCGTGCGCCGGTGTTTGCGCAGGCCGTCTAAGTGCCGGAAGCAGTTGCCGCATTCGGAGCACGAGTACGGCTTCTCCCCGGTGTGGATCCGCAGGTGAGTCTTGAGGGCGCCCGACTCGCGGAAACAGCGGCCGCAGACGCTGCAAGGGTACGGCTTCTCTCCCGTGTGGATGCGGATGTGCTTCTTCAAGCTGGAAATCAAACGGAATGTCTTTCCACACTCCAAGCAGTGGTGAGGGCGATCTCCGGAAGGCTCGACGGCCGCGTCGGAGCCCGAAGGTCCCGCTGACTCGTGCGCTCTACCCGGTGAAACACCGTGACCTCGTTCGGGTCCCGAAGTCCTCGCCAGTGGCTTTTGCCCGTCCGTCATTCGCTGCTGCGGGGCGCTGCTGCATTCTCGAACAGGCCTTTGGTGGCGCAGAGTTTGGGTGAAGGTACGCTGGGAATCTCCCCCATCCCCAACTTGAACATAGCCCATGGTGTGCGACGACTGCTCGCCAACACCAACTGTGTCCTTCCTGTTGCTTTGACTGGAGCTCGGCGCTTGTCCCTGCTCCACTTTGATCTCAAAGCTGCCCGCTTCGCCTGGTCCCTGAGACGGCCTCGCCTCTGAACCACAAAGACCACGAAATATTTTAGTCTGAAATGTAATGTATGGGGACGCGTGACGAGGGCTGCCTCTGTCAAATATATTTTGAAGCAGGTATTCTACCAATTATCCCATCAATCGCAGTCATCGGCAACTCATGTAGGAATGCTAGAAAAGCTGTACCTGGTCTGTTGGCGTCAGCGCACATGTGAGATGTGTCTGCCGCAAAGGAGTCCAGAGCGTGGTTGGTCACAGACCCATCAGGTTGAATAGACAGCTGGCACATCTTGTAGTCATCTCTTGGCTCAAACCCATGAAGCGAGTTATCCACGGAACCACCGAGACCCAAGTCGACGCCGGCTCCACCGTTTCGAGAGTTTTGATGGTCCCGGTTCACGTCTGCCGGCATGGAGGACAGAGATGAAGCGAAAACCGACTGACCGATGTTATGAGGGCCGCTGTATGAGATCTGAAGCTGGTCTATGAGCTTCTGAGCACTGCACAGACAATCCTGCATCGTCTTCAGCTCCCTCTCCGATACCTCCAGGCGCACTTTGAGCCTCTCGTTTTCTTGTTCCTTGTGCAGCAACTCTTGATGAGTCTCGTTGAGCACAAGCGCCACTTCGCCCAGGAGAGTATCAACTGCAGCCGACATGGCAGATTGAATGGTCGGTGCAAGGCGGGATTTCAGCGATGTTACACTCACGCTGCCGTATACAACCTTGTCTGGTTTGCGATCGTAGCAGGATTCCACCACAGGCCTGTCAGGAATGTTGTTGATACTCGCTTTGCGGTTGCCACTATTTGACGAAGGAGAATCCTCGCTGCTCGTATAACCTGCCCGCCTGGAAGCCATAGCTTTACTTGGGTTAGCGTAGCCTAAAATACACAGCCAACGTCGTGTTAATAAGCAAAACGGACAACTAACAGATATGCTCGAAGGATAGTAAGAGTCAGGTGTCACCTCTTAGTTTGACGTCACTGACCAAAACAATGCAGACCACTCGGAGATTAAACGGGGCCCAAATCCGCGTGCTAGCATTAGCCTGAAAACTATAACTATGGTGCAAATATGTATTCTTGAGAACACGGTTACGGACGTTTATATGTAGGAATAAAGTTCAACTGCGTTATTGACTAAGATAAACACATTTCTCCCTGTGCCGATCCCTTCTTTCGCAACCTCTAATTACGGAAGTGCATTTTGTCCGTCGCAATGAGATGGCGTCACAACGTGTAATGCGCTCTGATTGGACTAAAGCGCGCAACATGTCAAACGCTGCAGCAAAATATTTTATGGGCAACCAAAGGTGCCAAAATGACATGAACAAAATTTCAGTTACATACATAATCAATAGTGTCATAACCAATGCACAGAGCAACACGAAGACCAAATAATATTGACCTCAGCATGTTGCTGAATTGACAGAAATACAGCGTCAACAAAAGGTGTTGTTCCTACGTAAATACGACAGAGGACGCTGTAGACCGCTCCGGAGTCCGAACATATTCGGAACGTTCATTTATGAGTACAACAATAAAAGTACAGTAGAATCACATTTCTGTAACATTATGCACAGTTTGAACACCCACTCTGCGCTTAACTATAAATGAAATGAAAATTATAGTTCAATGAAAATGTATTAGACATGAAAGGTAACTACAAATTGTCCATTAATGTTTTGAAACAATAAAACCGAATTCCACTTCATAAACTGTTGTCCTGTTTAGGGTCACAGGGTTTCTGGAGCCTACCTTGGCAGCTGATTTCAGTCAGAGTGTATCCCGGACGAGTTGGCATTCAAATGGAGGGCACAGATCGACAAACAACCATTCACACATTCCGACCAATGGGATTTTGTGTCCTCAGTGAACCTAATGTACGTGTTTTTAGAATGTGGGAAGAAACTGCACCTGGATAACACGCATGCAAGCTTGGGAAGAATATGGAAACAACACACAAATAGGCCCGTGCTAGGATTTGAACCCAGAAACTTTAGACCACAATGTTGACAGGCTCACCAAGCGAATTTACACTGTTCTTTTCTTACGGTCTATGAAAATACGACAGTCGTCACTTGTTGATTCTGTTTTAAGGGAAAATGCAGGACCATCCCACCCATCCACAGAGGTTGGGCAAAAAGTGACTTGGTTATTGCACGCATTTGGCTCCAAGACCCCACTAACAAGTACCATCTGCTCGAATTTCATCGCAGTTTGTTTTTTTTTGTCCGATCCAGACATACATCCCCCGGCAAGCTATCGCGTTGATATCCAACTCAAATGTGAACAGCAGAAACAAAGGGGTGCTCCAATACTTTTGGAGGGGTGTGCATACGAGCCCAGATCAGATCATTGCCAGAAAATTCTGTGGTACTTGACAGATGTGTTTTACTGGTCCCACGGAGGGGAAAATGAGGACAGTCCAATGAATCATTTTGAGTTTCGATGTTACATAGATGGAATTCTTGAGGTGTGTGTTCTATCGATTTGTTTAGAAATACCAAGTTTGCGCTTCGAGTGAGTGGCGTTGACGTCCCCGAATTTCCCAACTTCCCTTCTTTGACTCCCTTTCCAGCCGGCCAGTGTGAATAAGAAAAGAGGCACATGTGATGTGCGTAGCTGTGCATCATCCAAGTCTGATCTGGTTTATTTCCTGTCTTTAGTGAGCAGATGTCCCTCAGCCACATTCCGTTTATGTTTGCACGTTGTTCGGGACCTTTCATGCAAAGTCATGCATTTTATTTAGCTGAGAAGTCTAACGAGGCGTGAGCGGCAGTCTGGAGGCACTTAGTAATCGTTGGTGGATAAATCATCGCAGGCGTTTTTGTCATTTCCAGCCTCCCTTTCAGAGCGACGTGAGCTCATTAACAAGCGAGACATTTTCTGTTTTGTTTTTTTAAACGTGAACAGTGCAAAGGAAAGGAACAGTGCTGAATTGTTTTTGCTGGCCCGAGCAGAAAAGTCTACACACCCCTGTCCAAATGCAATTTTTTTTGGGTGATATAAACAATGAGAACATGAGGAATCATTTCAGAACAATTACATTGTAAAGGTTATAGCTCATCATAAGAGGGGGAAGTCCAAATAATGCGGTTGCAGAAGTGTGCACACCCTCTCCTAACTAGGGATGTGGTTGTGTTCAGAATCAACCAATCGCATTTCAACTCACGTTGAATCAGAGTCAGAACATAGGTGCTGCTATTTAAAGTGTCTCTGCTTACCCCCCGCCCCACCCAAAAAAAAAAATTCAGCTGTTCTAGTAGGCTTTTTCTGATGTTTTCTTTCTCGCATGAGCTTAAAGGTTTTGGGCCAACAGGGCCTGCTCTTTCAAACTGCTCTCAAATTCCTTTTGGGGATAACGCGTGAATGGCTGGCATACTTTTTTGGAAATACGGCCTAAAAGTTCAACCTTGGGTTCAGTGGACTATAAGACATTTTTACGAAGCTGATTTCCCCGACAACAAGGGTGTGTTGACTTTTTGCATCCACTGCGAGTGATAGTAAACATTTCTAAAAGCATGCAGACTCATTTCAGAGGGAGGTGGAGCGGGTGCATGAAGGGTCCAAAGAGTGGAGGGGCGGGGGGGGGGGGGGGGGGGGAGGTTGCAGTCATTCGGGAGAGGAGCAGGAGAAATAATACATAAAGGAGAAGCAGGCAAGTGAGGAAGCAAGTGGAGGACACAACAGCGGCGCGAGGAGCTTCCGAAAGCACTTCAACCACAGCAAGCAACAAGTAAGTTATAATCCCCCCACCTCGCAACATTTTACAAATTTTCATTCTTTGTCGAAAAGTACACATCGGGCAGATAATTTCAATACATTTCCTGCGCAATCAAACACCAGTATTTGTTTTGATTCATTGTGAAAATTCCGCACGGAGAGCTTTCCTGTAAGTGGATCCAGCTGACTGGGCTGCACTGTGTCCCGCATGGGTGTGTGTGCGTGTGTGTGTGTGTGTGTAGGCATTCACCGAAGCTCTCTTGTGCAACACGGTCTGGAATGTTAAATTCGTGCGAGTCGCCTGCGACACCTAAACATGTGAGGACTAATCCTTGCAGATACAAATACACGATTAGATGTTTTCGCCGTCCTCGCTTGGGTTTTGGTCCAGCTACCTTCAAGATGCCTCTTAGGATAAACCGTCATCCCTGAACTGTCTGGAAGTGTAAATGGAAGTCTTGATGTAGCCTGTAATTGGCGAGCAACAAGTCAAGAGTGTACTCCGCCTCGCATCGTAAAGTCATCTAGGATGGGCTCCTTCTGGAGTGGAACATAATCGACCGTTCTTGTCACATCCTAATTTGTTTTTTTCCCACTTGTTTTTGATGCTTTCCCACATCCTTCTTTTCCCTGATGTAAGTTGACAAGCAAGGCGGGTGGAATTATCATCCATTACTGTTAGACAGAGTTGGCAAGTGTACTGACACTCTGTACTGAAGTACAGATCGGCTCTGTGCGTTTATTGAAAAAAAACATGGTAGAAGTGCTGATTCAAGTCCTGTACTTTGATAAAAAATACACAAGAAAAAAAATACATATTTTCACCGCCACTTATACACAACAGCCGTTTTGACCGCTCGGTGCAAAGAAAAAATATTTTCCCTCCTTTTATCAACTTAAAATTCACATAGCAGGGGCCCATCCTATCAAACAAAACACTGAAAAAAAATCCACCCATGAGGGGGGGAATGGCAATGTCCCGATCGGGTCCAAGATGTGACTATATACAAGAACTTATTGATCCTGATGGTCTGTTCTTTGTCGCGTCTCCAGGCCGTGTGATGGCTGCCACCAGACATGTTCCCTTGATGGTCATTTGCCTGCTTCTCTTCAGCGGTTCCACATCCCAGCCGACAACAAAACGAGCGCCAGGGGTCAATCGGACACGACCCGAGGCCATCGTGCTCCCCTCGGATGACTATTACGACAATGAGGATGAAGTCGCGACGGTTCCAACTAAGACCATATCGTCAAACGGAGGAACCTCGAAGAGATGCGACTACAACCCCTGCGAGGAAGACCAGCCGACTTGTTTTGAGCTCTCGGTCATCAATGACTGCTTGTGTCCGGGATCGACGTCTCACCTTGTGGCACCGCAGCCTCCCGTCCTGAAAACGGTGACCTGGAACGGTTCCGACGTGGTCCTGCGCTGGTGTGCCCCTCACTCCTTTGTGAAAGGCTACAGGGTGACGGTCGGCGGGTCGGAGAGGCAAAGGTTCGGGAAGGAGAGACGCAGCGGCGGCGCGGGGCTCGTCGAGAGCGTCTCCGAGGTTTGCGTGGCGGCACTGAATGACGCCGGGGAGAGCGAAGGCTCGTGTATGATGTACCGGCCCAAGGAGCGCAGTGTGGCTCTGAAAGCGGGGCTCATCGGAGGCGCTCTGGGTCTCTTGCTGCTCGTCTTGCTGGCTGTCCTGCTGTGGAGGCGTCGGCAGCAGAGGAAGCGGCAGAACGGCATCCCGATGGGAGGCGCTGCCCAAACTTAAAATGACAACGCACACGTTCTCATGAGACACCTCATCTTTTGAGGCAACACTCGGGTGACACTTTTTTTTTGTTTGTTTGTACAGCAGATACAGCAACGAAAGCACACTTTTTTTGTGGGGAGGGGGAGTGGGGGTCACATAAGTAGAATCTTGACCGGTATCAAACACTGTAATATTGCCCCTATAAAACAGTGGCGGAGCTCAGAGAACATAGATAATTTTTTTTTTTTATAGGTCGTTTCCGGAGAATGGGTGGGGAAAAGTAGACAAAAAATTTCCGGGGGAAAAAAATCTGAAAGTACCCAAAAGTCAATGATCTGGCCTGGCACCGAGTGGTCCAAGCATATTTCAGGGTGAGGGGGGCTATTGCCCCCGCGGGCCCCCCCCCCCCCTAGCTCTGCCAGTAATCCAAAATAGTTTAGTATCAATCAAAAATCAACCAAAAATTGTCACATGCTATTTAATTTTTTTATCTTTTACAAAGTTGCTTCACCCAGTTAGATTTTTGTGCAAATCTATTGTTCATTACTCACAAAATTGATAAAATGCATAAACATGTATGTAACTATTATAGATTATTTAGACTTTATACATTCACACAAACATTCATACAACGTATTACTGCTTTTTTTTTGTTTGTTTGTTTGTTTAATTAATCTACAAATGAGTACCGGTACTCAAGCTAAATCCTAGAGTTTTTTTTTTTTTTAAATACAGTGCAAATAGTTGAGAGTCCATTCACAATGTGTGGGAGTGAAGTATAGGTGGTTCATTCTTCTGCCAAGTTTTACAGGAAAATAAATCCCCGGTGACACAGTTTATAGATAAGCAGGATTTTTTTTTTCTTGAAACAATTAGTGCTGCATGTTTCGGTTTGTAGAGTTTGGACACGGCGACACCACGAGCGATCTAAATGCCGGACGGGAAACATTCCAAAAAGACACAGCAGGGTTGTTTGTCAACCCATCTGTACGGTATTATTGCTGTTGTTATTTGGGGTAAAATGCACGGAAAAAAAGGTCACGATAATATTTAAGACTAAGACCCATAACTGACATGTTTGAGGTATCAAGAATGAAGTCTTAATGCCGCAAAAATTGCGGTGGCATTGATTTTGATGCTTTAGCTCTCTGTGAGAGGCGCTTGGTTTTGTTGTCGTTTGTGAACGTTTATTTTTTTGTTTTGTTTTAATTGAACACAGACAGAGCAAGGTTTGATCCTGATCATCGTACTGTAAATGTTTATGAATAGTTCTGACTATTAAACACGATTCCGGTCCAACTGTGTCTGTGCCGTTACTTAAAAGACTTTATCATTGCCTGTCCAGCGCCATCTGTCATATTGTCGGATGTTGGGGCTCAAGTGTTCACCGTTGTTTTTGCAGCTGTAGTTAAGAAAAAGAAAAAAATCTCCAGTGGGTATAGGTTTCATCAGGCTTGTTTCGTTGCAACTGAGATTTCACAGTCTTCCATCGCTTGGCTGGTATGAAGTCATGATAAGAAAGAATGTCCAGTATTTCAAAGTTTCCACTTCATCTTGTCAACGAACTTTCATCTCACAACTGAGTTTCATTTTGGGAAGGTGGCTCAGGCAATCTTTTTTTTTTTTCCCGCACAGAAAGGCCGCAGCCGAAATTGGAACCTATCGACTGTGGTGTAAGAAGACAACTCAATTGACTTATTCACTGTCAGCCCAAGTCACAACAATAGAGTAGACCTTCGATTTCTGTAACTGTCAAAGGCAGTGAATGAGTACACCGAAATGAACTTGTCTGGCTGTGGCCAGCTGTTCCAATACTTTTATATCCATGCCGCGTACCTCTCAGATAGCCCATTCAGATTTTGAATGTCGAAATGAGTCACAAGGTACAGAATGTGTTTACTGTTTCGATTAGATGTGACGCAGCGCGTTTTTGTTCCTTGTGAACTCCTTGTCATTTTCAGCATCTTTTAAAGCGGGTGACGAAGCAGATGACAGCCGCTGACTCTTTCCCCGAGCGCGGACACATTTGGCAACAATGGTCTGCATCTGACGAGTGTCACCTACTAGGAGTCACGGTGAGTCACCCATTCATCAGAAAGGTGAGTCGGGGTAGACAGTCGTAGACAAAAATCGTTAAAAGATAGCCTCACAAAAAGCTACTTTGTGTTTGCGCGTACGTGTCACCGAGTTCCTGGGTTTATGAGCGATTTGGTGACTCACGGTGACGCGAGTGGCTTTGTAATCATGTGCTTGTGATGTGTGGACTAATGCGTCGCAGTTGTTCCATTTTTGATGGTTGCAATCGTGGTTCCGTGAACCCAAATGCTCTCCGTTAGGAACGTGCAGTGAGGAGGGAGCATGTTTTTGTCTCGGGCGCCGGCGAGTGGAAGATCTTTGCTGCCCTCTGCTGGTCACATTATTAAACACATCCATTTTCACTCCAAATGTGGCCAGGGTATTAAAAATTGGAAGACTCGAGTGCAAATAGGTACCGGGAGTCATCGCAACGTACACATCCAATTCTAATTCAAAACTAAAACGACTAATGACTTGGATTTGGTCATTAAGGATGATGCATAAAAGATGAAGAGAGGTCTGCGCTATCGCCGTACTTGATCGTTATACATTCCGTCTGATCTTAACATTCACACAGTACACATCTTGCAAAATTGAGCTTTTAAAATGACTTTGGTGTCCTTGTCAGAATCACTTAGTCCAACATGAGAATGGAGCAGAATAACGAAACTCTTTGAGATGTTCGGATAAGCGGCCAAACATTTGCACGGATAAAACTACAATGATACGACTTTTAAAATGTTTCCTTCATTTCATCATCCATCTTTTTTTCCCCCTCATTGTGATTTGGGCATGTCCCCCACGCTACTCCAAAAGTGACTGAATGACATAAAACCAAAAATACATCATGTCATTGTCCACATTTTAGGTTTGATAAAACAAATCACGCGTGTGTACTCTTATTTTTACGCTATTGAACATTTTGCATCTGTCCCTGAAACTGCTGTCCACCCTGTCATGATAGGGTGAAAAAATATGCTGGGGAATCTGAAATTTGAGATATTTTTGTAAACGGTAAAAGGTGAACTTGCTACCTGGATCATGTTGCCAAGTAAAGGTCTACTGTGGTATCATAAAATGCTAACATTAGATAAAAATGTCCACCCTGTCAGCGAACACATAATTTTTCAGTTAATTGATAAATAATCAATCAATAAAATGGGTGAAATGGGAGAAGTCTCAAAGGCACCTTGCGGCCATACAGTATACTTTCGTATCCGCCATCGTTAGCATAAGCGCAAGCTAATAGCTCATTATTTGTCAAGTCGAAGAGTCACGCTTATTGTAAGGTGGAACTCACCAGTCCGTAATCATCGGCCAATTCATACGCAGTATTTCATTTGCGTTTTACCCAGAGAAAATATGAACGACTACAGAAGTAGTTAGTTCTTTACTCAGCTTTCAACGGGCATAAACAACGTTTCCAAGTAGGTCAGCATCCATCGGGGTCTTTTGTTGCAATGAGGTCACCCTGTCATCTGTAGAGCACGTTACCGGTTCAGAGAGTTGAAACGGGGTGAAGGAGGAAATGAATGGACTTGATCCCCGAGGATGTTTTCGCTCACACCGTGACGGTGGAACATGAAAAAGCTTCACTTCTGACAATATGCCGAGTGATTTATGCGGAGGGGTTTGCGTTAAGTGTCAGCTTGTTACGAGCGCACGCGCGGGCCCGTTGGCGCGTGTCCTATTTGAAGCGTGCGCACACCTTTTATATCCGCTTCAATGGCAATCAAAGCGCCGTCCCGCTCTCATTAAGATCACTAGGGGTCGTTATTGTTGAGCTAGCTCCCAAGCACCTTAGGCATTAGCTCGGCGGTAATGAAGTGGGAATGGAAATGAGTTGATCTAATGGGAATGGATATGACTTTGCGCTACTATTTAGTTTTTTTTTTGGGGGGGGCGGGGGGGGGGTCGACATGTAAATTGTTCATTTCACCCTCATCGACGACCTGGCAGGCAAGCAGGACAGCAGGAGTGCGCCTTTTTTTATTTAATGCACAGAGGAATTCAGGTAACCATGGCAACCCGCCACCGTACAAGGGGACATATAGGCCAAAGCCCGAGTTATCCATCAAGACCGCCAAAAGACGCAAACAATCGGACGTGACCTCGACGGGCTGGCGATGAATCCACCAGGCACACAATAAATGATATCCACATTTGACTGACAGATACGTACGATGACACGCCATTTGGTGGGACAATCGCAGCGAACGTTATGAGGGCCGTGGAGGGGCATCAGCCCGCGATTGATTTGTGGCACGGCGTCAAAGCAGAGGTCACTAAAAGCTGCTCTCTTTCGCTTTTCTTCATCTAGTATAGTGCTGTAAGATATCAATCATTTATTCAATGCAGGATCATCATCACCACCATAATAATAAATACAATTCATTTTCTCGAAGCTCAAATATGCTTCCTAGTGGCTGCGAGCACTGTCGGCAACACCAGCAGACGACATCATGACACTGCCAATTCATTTGCTTTTCTGTCCATGATCACCCCTTTGATTGACATCAATTGAATTTCGCCGCAGTGACTAAAATTAATATGATCAAAGATATTAATTGTTGGGGTGGTGAATGAGTTGCCCTTTTTGTTCCCGATTTACGCCTCATCCTTTTAGCATCGCTTGCTAAAAAAGCATTTGCTGCGATTCGGCTCGATAGAAAATGAGATGACATTGGCGCTCATTCGCGTGATAAAAAAGTGATTAGAGATGCAATACACCTCGTGCGGTTTGCCGAAGGACTTCAGCAGGTGCTGCCGTTTGGGTCTTTAACCGGGCAGTAAACCTGCAGGGACATGAAGCCAGAGCCGTATTTAACCTTGCGAGATCCCCGAGCGGAGCAGCTGTTCTCACTGAGCCCAATTTCAGCGCCTCAAAGGGGGGGGAAAGCGCACTCTCCCAAGTCTGCAAATGACTCCTTACTTGACTGACAGTTATGTCAGGAGGCATCAAATTTGAGGAAAAAGACCGCAGGGCCATCGAAGCGGAACGAATCGTGATGGCGTCAGAAAGCAAACATCGCTGCAATAGCGCAGCAATAACCCGCCATAAACATGAGCTCCGCCGGTGTGTGATCGCATTCTTCTGCATCGACGCGTGAAAAGGATTATCCGTACAAAGTCAATGAAGAGACGCTCCGGTTTGGAAGTGCGACGCAAGGAAGCGAGCCACGTGCCGAAAATCAAATCTAGGCCCTGTGACATGGCCAGATGTTGGTAGAAAAACAAATCCCAATTACCGCTACCTCCCCTGGCGTCACCGCACGCACGCACGGCACGTTGCAATCCAGCTGGTGATGAATCGGGGCCGGATTATTCGCTCCGCATTCACAGGGGACCGAAAGCCAGCGCGAAGCACAAAAACTTGACCGATGAATATATCATGAAAGAGGATGAATCAAGACATGTAAACCTTTCCGAAGCTTGTGGGCTTTTAAGAATGGGGAGGCGGCTTTTGATTCGGCGCATAAAAGAAACAAACGCCAGAGCGCAACGCGAGTAACGTCGGGAGACGTTGGCCATCTGCCATCCGCCCGGGATCGATAGCCATTAACGCCGTTTGCGCGCGCAAGTCGGAAGACGGCGAGGATCTGCATCTCTGCGGAGCGTTTCATCATGATGGGGGAGGCGCGGAGCTTTAGTTACAGTAAAAGCCACCGCCACCGCCCCCCCCCCCATCCCCACTTCCGCACTTATCACAGCTGCTGCTGAGATATGCCTCCTGACTGACAATGTCATCAGGGAGCCTGGATGTAAACACACACACACACAGCAGAGGTCGGACAATCTGGGTCACTTGCTGGCTGCATGAGAGGAGCCACTTCGAGCCTGATGTGCGCCGAGGATGTCGGGACACCCACGTAGCTCGTCACTTGGGAAAAGGGGCCACCGGTGGTGATGAAATCCAGCAAGAAGCGCAGGTAGCAAAGATGATGAAAAGGAGATGTGGCGAGGGAGGACGTTTTCTTTCGGGGGGGGAGGGAGGCCCTAGTTCTCTTTGATTTCTCACTCGAGTCCGCATTGTTCATTAAAAGCCCGGCGCCATCATGCAATATTGACACTAGCTTGCACAAACTTCGGGATTTGGAGGAACTCTACAGACTGCGACGACGCCGTTCCAAATCTGGCGCTTGAAAATGAAGAGTTTTTTTTCTGTGAAAGTGCCCACGCATTCCCGCCAAGATTACGACGGCAAGACGGGGGCCGCGCAGCTCAGACGACACGGCAGCGCGAGAGGCGAGATGCTACACAACGTTTTCATTCTGCAGCCCTCCGGGTGTGATGTCACGGGGTCAGCAGTGCGAAGGTGTCGGTCGGCATCGTCGCTTCCATGCCGAGATGTTTCTCGTGTTTTATTTTACTTTCTCGTCTCGGTTTACTCACAAATTTACTTTGGTCAGCGCGAAATCCCATCCTGCTTGTTTGAACGCAAAGCTGACATGGTTTCAGGAAGACGTTAAGTGATTATGGCAACATTTGAACCTTCTGCCATTTAATGGAAGAGGATTCAATTGTTCTGCTAGTCATTATACAGCACTGGCACAGATAGAAGAACCAAGATACATTATTCGGAGTAAAGAAATAATTTGTTGTTCAGGCAAAGTGGTTGGGAATCACCTCCATGAAGGAGAGACATGATTACCTGTCTGATGGTGCGGATCGAGGTTGCTAATTTCCAGTGCGGGCCACATCGCCGTTACGATACTCCTCAGAGGGCCGTCGACTGTGAAAACAAAATCAAAGTATCGTCACCATCATCATATCGCACACAAGCGTCCCGGCAACTGATAAACGATTTAGCAAATGTAGTCCCCGTTACAAGTCAAGAAAAAAAATCGTTACCCATTTTCTGCCCAAAAGAAAAGAAGAAACTTCTTATGAGACAAAGTAGACACAGTACAGTATTTGTTTTAGTGGGCTACAAAGTGGTGCGGCGGGCCAAATCTGTCCCCCGGGCCTGGATTTTGACACCCGCGGTTGAATCCGGTGCAGTTAATATTGTGCAAAACTATTCTGAGCACAATCGGCCCCAAATGAAGGCGACTCGGAGGCAGGATCGTAATGTGCTGTAATGAGAGTTTAATGAGGATATAACGGCGTGGACCAAACTCACCTGATGATGACACAAACCTTTTGTTCTTGGTAACAGCATGAAGCGCTCGTCTCGGACACCATATGTTGCCGTTCTGGATTTAATCGACCGGGAGCAGGTGGGCAGACTGGGCGACGCTTCCGTCTGTCAAGGTGCCAGCGGAGAAAGAGCGAGAGAGACAGTTTCCAGGTAACGCCGGTCGGCGGATTGTTTACAGCAGCAGTAAACAATCGGCAGCTGACAGGTTGTCGCCGGGAATCTTTCCAATCAATCACGGTGGAGAATCCGAAGGTAGAACCGAGCAATGCCTTTTGCGTTAATGATGCCACAAATGTCGACTTACTTTGAAAACCATCTTTATTAAATTTAGAAAACAGCACTTTGTTAACAGTTGTGTAGCAATCGCAGGAAAGTAAAACCGAAGGAGTGCTGTTTAGGCGGGCCTAGTACAGAGCCCTGAGCTCTTCCTGGTAAGGTTCTCCTCCGCGACGCGCCTGGAGACGTACGACAAGCGGCGAGATCAGGTAGAAAAGTTGATTTGCAAAGTCCCTTTTCACGTCGAGGTACTTTCTGAATACAATCTAAACCGAGTAGGCAACATGAAGGTGGAAATCAGTTGCCGTTGGCGTAGCGCTATGTCGGTTTAACCCAGTGTTTCTCAAATAGTCAAGGGGGGCGCGTTTGACCTCGGGGAACATGCTTTTTTATTTTGATTTTTTTTTTAACTGTCCTAGAATAAAGTGCAGTGGCACCTCCATTACATTAGAGGGCAGTGACGCTCTCGTTGGCGGAGTTTGCGCAGGGAGCATTCGAAGGGAGGAAATATGACGAGGCGTATGTAGCACTTGGAAAGATCAACGTGCTTACTGTGTCTAAAAATGTTGGTAACGGACAGCATGAAGCCAAATAAATTAAGGAGTCACTTAAAGACATTACACCCCAATCACGCTGTTAAGCCGCTTGAGTTTTTCAGCGAAAACGTGCCGAATATTGCCAACAATCATCCCGCTTTGTGACTGTTACTTCAGTAAACTAAAAAACAGGGCCCGGCTACACATTGAGCAGGAGCCGAGAGTTGCTGTGTCCTGCTTCAAACCTCGCTTCGAATAGCTGTGCATTGCAAAACGTGCTCATTGCAGCCATTAATCCAGACGTCATCTTTGATTAAAAAAAGTCAGCACAAATTATTTGATATATTTTTGTTTTGCAAGTTAGTTTTTTTTTAATATTGCGCTCCTGAGTTAATATTGGTGACCAGTTTCAATGCATTATTATTTATTGATTTGATGTAATTTCATTTTTCAGTATCGTATGGTTTGACATGGTCAGTTGAGAAACACTGGTTTAAGCACTCGGAGGACCTTGTGGGGCTTCTGCACAACTGTACGACTGAGGGACGCAGTACTGACTTAGTCCGAAAAGGAAGTGCAAACAATGTCTATATGGGTTTGTTGGGGAGTTCAGGGTTTATGGAGGTGTGACCAAAATAGGGCTGCCCCCGCCCATCACTCATCAAGGTGCTGAAAGCGGCGACTCTCTGGACGGCGAGCTTGAGATATCTTCGAGCGGGAACACCGTTAGCGTGCAGGCTCGAATCCCGCCGAGCGACTCGGGTAAGTCAAACACTTTGTGCCACTCGTCTTTCTCGGGGTCGTATTTCTGAACTATTTCCACCATGCAGCGATTGTTCCACGAGTATCCGCCCACCACGTAGATCTTGTTCTCAAACACGGCCACGCCCACGTCGCTCTGGCCTCGCAACATGGCGGCGATAGGAGTCCACAAGTCCAGGGCGGGGGAGTAGTACTCGCAGCTGAGCACGTCGTCGTAGTCGCTGGTGCCGCGGAAGTGGTTGCCGCCGATGACGTAGAGGCGGTCGCCCACCGTGCACATGCAGTGGAGGCCGCGCACGGTGGTCATGGGCGCCTTCTGAGTCCATTTGTCTGCATCTGGGTCAAAGCACATCAGCTCCTTCTGAAAGGTGTCGTGAGTGATGCCGCCTGCAGCGAGACGAGAGGGCTAATTAGCTTCCACGCCGAGTAACCGGAGGAGGAACGTGCGATGGGATCGGCCAATGTGACTCATTCGCTCTCTTACATGGAGGTAAGCGGGCCAAGCGGATGAAAAAAAAAAATATGGCCACATTCAGTGGGGGGCATAAAGGATTTGAGAAATACTCAAGTCATTTGGCATTCACTCCCGAGTGAACCGGATGACTACAAAAGCAAGAGGGCCACAATGTGCTCACGCAAACATGCACAAACAGAGCGTAGACGTCGAGACGCACAAAGCTGAGGCAAAGTGGGGAGGAAAAAAAAAAAAAAACAGGACATGTCTACAGGGAAGGCTTAAAATAAAGAGGAACACAATCCCAGCATGCATTTGGGTAGAAGCCAGCATCCCCGCCCCACTCGCACACCCCCCCGAGGCTGAAAGACTCGGAGCGAGAGCAGCCAAGATTTGCGGTGAATCGACAGCAGAAAGCGCTTCGCTTGCTGCCCACAGATCGCGTGCGCGCTCTATTGAAGTCGCTTGAGCCGCCTTTTCGGGCCTGCGATGTGGCGCCTACTCAAGTGATCAAGTCAGACTTTCTTTCAACAACTGGCCCACACACTCAAGCCACCGGGGAGAAATCCGGCTCTCATTCAAGTCTTTTCTGTTTTCAAATGCTAACCAGAAATGAAAACATGAGCTGATTTTTCATATTCAATTTTAAGATCTGATTAAGAAAAAAAAAAAGAAATGGGGAAAAAGTGTGCCACAGCCATCGTAACGAATTTGATTTGAATATGTTTGATTACCTGATCGCACTTGATTCATGTCAGCACTGAACACCGCAGACACTTTGGAGTAAATGACTTCAACAGTACCTCAGCACACATTTTTTTTTTTTTTTTAAATTAAATCAACCACTGTGCAATGATACGTGAGGAACTGTGTGTATGGCATGTCTCGGTTGGAACGTGTGCACCAACTGGTGCAGATAGAGCAGAACGGGGAAAAAAAAAGTGCTTCTGACGGCAGCAAAATCAGTTTCCATAAAACTGTTCTGGCAGGTGGCAGTGGGGTGGGGGGTGACTGTAAAGTATATCTGGAGGAGGATAAGAAAAGTAGATTCAAGATTTTTTTTTTTTTTTTTAATCTACTGGTCTGACGAGTACAGAAAGCATGACACCAATGTTCATCCTTGGTGCAAGTCCGTACTCTGTGTGACATGCTACTTCCAGATACAAATGAGTAAAAAGTTGTGGAACAAACTCACAGCTCGTTTGATATCATTCGGGGGGGGGGGGAGAAAAAAATATATATATCGAGTCAGGGTAAACTCGTCATTTTCTTTTCAGATTAACTCATCCTTCACTTGTTTCTCCGCAAACACACATTGTCAGGTTCCATTTTCGTCCGTCAGCTGAAAAAAACGTTATGAGACCTTGTGATAAATTAAAAACAAGCTTTCAAAGACACCACCAGAGCGGCTGATTTGATATAAAAGTGCTGTACAATCATCCTTCGCACCTCCTCAGTCAGCCCACTGCTCGCTGGAGGCGTGTTGTGTGAAAGCCAACACTTAACCTCAAGTAACCTCCAACAAGAAGAAGGCATTTCATGGAATCGCTGATGAATCTCACATTGGATGATCAGAAGTATGAAATATTCCGCAAAACGGGTCATCCGAGGGTTAAGTTTACCCCTCGGAGCCCAAGTGGTCATGCGAGCGGCTTGAACCGCAGCACCTCAGGGTGCCGGCCGGCCCCGCGGTCCAGAGGCGCCGTGGCTCGCGCCGCTCGGCTACTCGCATCTCAAAAGCGCGCCGCGCCGCTTGAGCCGTGACGGTCCGCGGCCTGAGCGCATGTGTCAGGTTCATCCGGCTGACGGAATACCTTCGGACAGCCGAGCGGCGCGGCCGTACGACGGGAGCTGATCCGCTGTGACAGACCAACACGGAAGTGCACTTCGGCGCGGATCACCTTGCTCTAATCCGCCCCCGCCACCCCTCCCCCCTGGGTGCCGCGGGGCACTCGGTGCAACAAAATTCCGCTAATTGGCCATTTAACTTGCCTTAAGCCTTCAAAAGCCCTGCACTATATTTTCCAGAAGCAATACTTGAACTCTAAGGTAGGTGACTTTCAAATGAGACCGTTGGTAGCATTCCAAATTCTCCTCATCGTATGCGGCCACACAATCCAACTAATCGATGCGAACCACAATACAGTTTATACCTCTTGCGTTAAACTATAATCTGCAACAAGCGGAGATGACAATCTCTCTGATGCGCGCTCTCTCTTTTTTTTAAAATCCAGCTACACTAAACACGAAAGCATTTTGGATGCATTAGGGGAGAAGACGTGTAAGCAATGCCAACCAGCGGGCTCCGGACAATGAGAGCTCGCCGGCTAAAAGCAAATTTGCCGTCTTGTGACCACTCCGCTATGCATCGCTTCATTGCTTAATGCACTGGAAAATTCAACCAATTGATTCGAGGGTGCGCTTGCACACCACTTACGATGGTCACACATATTTTTGACAACGAGCAAAATCATAGCGTGTATCTGAATGATCAAGTGGACAAACAAAGTGCATGAGTCGAGTCTCTGAAATGAATACATCGCCTCTTAAGTACTCGGGGGCAAGCTCCAGCATGCTGAGATACTCTCTCTCAAACTAACGTGGTCCAATCTAACGTGTCGGCTGAAAAACAAACGTTGCTAAAAACCCATCATGGATGTTGCTGTAACAAGACCGTGCCCACAGCCAGTACGGATTAACAGGCGGGATTTTCCATGTGATGCCTCCCACACAGACTTCATCCAGTTATCACCCGCACCCACACCCCCCCATGCCCCACCCCGACTGCCGTTGTAAAAATTTGCTCAGGATTAGTCATCCAGAGAGAAACTAGGGCTCATCTCCATAGCGCGTGATATGCTGTTTTCAATCCCATGAAGTGAACAACCAACGGGGGTGTGACACCCAAAATGAGTCAGGCGACAAGAGCAAAGCTAACGTCTATCATTAAGGTACTCACCAAACAGATTTCAAAAGATGAATCGGTCCCAAGGGCCTTTCAGGTCTCAAAATGAAATCATTCTCTTGCTTTGTGTCACATCTACCGGTACTTTTGATTTCTCTGGTCCAATTCTGTCAAATGAAATTGCGCCCCTCCCCCAAAAGGCAGAAAATCCGAGCAAAACAAAATGCGTCACAACAAACACGCAACTGGGCTCGTCTCTCTCTGGTCACACTTGCACATAAACCACGTTTTAGTTACAACAAGCTCTGGTACGATTTGGCCCGACGGTGCGATTAATTTGTTCAAGTGAGAGAGAGCGCTTCCGTTGAGTCAAGGAACATATTTGACATGAGAAAAAAAAAAAAAAAACTTACGGCGGCGAGCAGAGACCGCTGACGGAAAGCGAGGAGTAGTCCACTGCCCTTCCGAGAGTGTTAAAACGCTGACATTTCGAGAAATTCATCGGCCTGTTAACTCATTCACTCCCAAAGACGTTTTTAAACGTCTTTTCAGACTTGGTCCGGAATTGGCTGGTACTGAATGAATTAAATAACGGACTCAAGAGAGCAAATGGGTTCGTTCGGATACAGTAAGGAAAACTTGTGTCAGGCAAATGCGGCCTATTAAAATAGCGGGTGTTAAAAAGTCACCGATGAGCAGCAAGCGGAGACTCGAAGCCGCCGTCAGCTCCGCCGTGCCAACAACCTCTCCAATCTCTCGAGAAGAAACATTTGCAGTTGGCTCCAAAAGACATCCGAACAGTTTTATTCACAGATAAAACGCCGTATTATTATTTTGGATGGTCAAGATGGAGGTTCTGGATTGCCACCATGTCTCCCCAAAATGCTGTGGTGTCAAAAAGTAGGCATTTTGTGGCCGGAAAATTTGGAGTGAGATACTGCACCCCTCGAGGGTGGTTTGAGGGTGTCGACTCATTGAACCGATTGTGCGGTCATGACATGGGAAGAACTTTCTGCCTTTCGCAGTCAAATCATTCTCATGTAAGAGAAGATGTGTGATATGAGACGGCATCATGTCACAGGTATAGGTTTTTAAGATATATATTTTGTAATTATCTCTCTGTAATGACAGAGACGCAACCGATTTGTGTTCTTCGGAAACTTACCTGAAATATACATATAGCCGCCATACACCGTCCCGGCGTGTCCGTAGTGTGGTTCGTTCATTTTGGCAACGTACGTCCATTCGTTCGTCCTCGGGTTGTAGCACTCCACGGTCGCTTCAAGGCGGCCGAGGGGGGGAAAAGGGGAGCGTATTAGTATAAAGTAGGTCAAGACACAACCGAGGAGGACAAATTGCAGTAAATGAGGCCTTGGAGGGTCTCAGCGTGGGAGCTGAAAACACAACTTTAAAAATGCGGGCGGTGCATCGGAAAAAAAAAAAAAAAACATCAGCAGGGGGCAAACAGGAAATTGGAAGAGGGTAAAATCGCAAAATCATTTCTGACAAAAGTTCCTGGGGATGTTTTCATCAAATCAAGGACGAGCTGGAGAAAAAAAAAAAAGTGATTCCTGAAATGATGCGTACTGGTAATTTAGCGAATTTGATCGCAAAGAAGGGCCGTTGTGTGAGTTTGTGCGCCGCTTGTGTGACGCCGCGACAGCAGTAGAACTCAGCATCTAGTTCCAGCGTCTTGAGGAACAGCCATTTTATTAATCACGTCCCTTATTAGCAATGCGTCCCCTCTGTTTGAACAACAACAACAAAAATATGCTAGCGGCAGGCGAGGGAAATGCACCCGATTCTTCCAATATCGTTTTTGCTCATCGTCGCTGCGATGATGAACGCTGACCGCCATCACCGCGATACAAAAAAAACATTTCATCAAACAACAACAGATGGGTCGCATCTTTGTGTGTGTCATTTTAGTGACGCAACAACCAAACTAGGGAGAAATAATTATATTAGCTGCGATGATGGAACGCTGACCGCCATCACCGCGATACAAAAAAAAATTTCATCAAACAACAACAGATGCGTCGCATCTTTGTGTGTGTCATTTTAGTGACGCAACAACCAAACTAGGGAGAAATAATTATATTAGTCAGGAGATTTACTGGCGACTCTTCTCCATCCCGCAAGGCAAGCGGAGGGTTTCTCAGAGGGTGGGATGAATGAATACTTTGCCCACTCATCGCCGGTCATTCAAAGTGACCTTGAGCCAAGCACGCAAGTGTACAGTCACTCAGGAGAGGAAGTCAAAACATCCTGAAGCGCAAACACTCGAATACTGGAGATTTACACCAGAACATTATTTTTGCTGGCATGCTTTCTATTTATCGGATGAAAAGCCCGATTGTGATTAGCGTGACCTTAACAGCCTGCAGGGGGTTTTATTTCCCCCCTCCCCCTCACAAATCTTCATGGAAGCGGTGGGCAGCCGGGAGACAACTGGCAATAGGGAATGGAGCCACTGTATTTTTTTTTTTTTTTTTGGGTGTATGACCTTCAGATTTGGCCCAAAACACGCGGGACAGAGCACAGTAATTGGATCGGCAAGCGACAAGTGTTCTGCAGAGGCCGATTAGTTCTAATAATCTCAGGCGATTAAGAAAAGAGGCAAGAAGAAGGGGGGCGGGGGGGGGGGGGAAAATGCATCAAGCTTAGTTTTCGAGATTGCTTTGTCGGAAAAGACCACAAAGCCAAAAAGAGAGACGAACTGCTGAGCACCAATAAAAAGAGAACCTTGCTGACTCTGAACCCTCGGCTTGATAAAAGAACCAGACGAAAAGGTCATAAAAAGATCTGATTTAATCCTAAAAGACCATTAAAAACAACGTGACATATTCCAATGACCTTAAAATCCTTCCGTGGAAACCAGAAACAAAACAAATTCTCTGATTCTTGCCACTGAAGCTGACTGTGCTGCCATTATTTTGCCCACCTAAATGCTCGCCAAACCCACCAATCCAACAATGTGGTTCAAATGAACATCTAAGAAAAAAAAAAAAAGAAAAAAAGGAAAATAAATGGATGCAATTGCATCACTACATGACGCCTTTGTTCTGTTTCAACTCTGTAAATGTTTTGTGTCGGGTTTTTTTCAGGCTGGGTTTCCGCTCAAACTGAAAATGTTTCAAATGACACGATTGGTACGATTACCCCCAGTATGTGGCTTTTTGTGCAACGTATCTACTTCCCCATGGCATTGCAGAAATCGGCGGCTAATGGCAATCATTTCTTGGTGGGTTTTCGCAGTATACTTTACTGTAATGCTTTTGCATGTGAGAAAGGAAGTTCATCGTTCCTGATGCCGGCAAAACCGTAAAACAAAAACTACTGGCGTCGGCCACAGCTCACTCACCACTTCTTGCCTCTTGAAGGGACAAAGCCAACTAGGTTTCAAGTGCGTGGGAGCGCTAAAACTATCAAAGTGATTTTTTGGGGGGGGGGGGTTTGTCTACATATCATCCGAAGCAGAACAGCAAAGGTGTATCTTATTAAACCAGTCGTTCTTTCCGAGAAAAGTCCTTGTTAGCCAAGTGTCTAATCTCGTGCAAAAATTTGCCGTTTCTGAGAGACAGGAGGAAAACGTGGGGGCAGGGGGAGGAGCCAGAAAAAGCAACTCACCGAGCTCCCCGGCCGCATTCCTTCCACCGACAGCGTAGAGGTGTCCCTTGAGCGCGCTGAGGTGGAAGAAGGTCCGCTTCTCATTAAGGCACGCCACCTGCATCCACTTGTTGTAACGGGGGTCGTAGCGGAACACCGTGTCCACCGCGGTCTTGCCTTTGGTGTCATAGTTGCTTTGGCCGCCCACCACGTAGAGGAAGTTGCCGATGACCGCGATGCCGTGTTGGTAGCGAGGCGCGTCCATGGGCGCCAGCGCTTTCCACTCGTGCGCCTTCTCGTCAAACAGACGCAGCTCCTTGCTCACCACGAGCTGCTGCCGCAGGACGCCGCCCAGCGTGACCAGGTGGGCGCTGTCCGAGCGGATGGCCGTCCGTTCCGACTGCATGACCGGCTGCATGTAGGGCATCATTTGGTAGTTGCTAGCTTCCAGGAGGAGGTTGACGCAGGTGTTGTCTGTACGCATGAAGTCCACCGTCTGGACGTGATTGATGAGCTCCTGCGGGTTCATGAGGGGGAAGCGGATGTTCTTCATGAGCTTGGAGGCGTAGTCCATGCGGCTATCTTCGTAGCGTAGCCAGCGGCAAGCGGCCTTGAAGAGGTCCAATTCGCTGCAGTGTTTCAAGCTGTTGCTGGACAGCACAAAGGCCAAGCGCTCAAACGGCAGCTTGACGAACTCACCCGTGCCCAAAAGCGAGGGGAAGTTTTTCAGTATGAAATTGTTGACGTATTTGTCCACCTCTGTCAGGTTATACGTGTTGGCGATGCGGCCCACCTCGACGCAGTTGTCGAGGGAAACCTGCAAAGTTAGAAAAAGAAAATAGCCAAGCGGCACCAAAGTATGTTGATAACAAAAAGCCAAGTGGGTTTGACTTAGGTAGATATGTCGACATAGAGCTAGCTTAAAAAAAAAAAAAAAAAAAAAGCTATCAAGTACTGTGCAATTGGTGAAAAATGTGATGCTGCAGCAAAACACCGAGCGCGCACGCACGCACGCTCGCTCTCTTACCCCGGATATAAGAAAGACCTTGCAGAAATCCAACACCGGAAGGATTTGTAAGAAGCTGGCTGCTTCGAGCGTGTCCTGCAGATTCTCCATGTTGAGCGACAACTTGGCTGTGTAGATGAAGTCGATGATCTTCTTCAGGCCTATTCGGTTCACTCCGTGGAGCTTGATGCACATTAAATCCTGTTCTTTCATTCCACCTGCATCGGGGGCAAAGCAGAGGATCAGCAAAAAAAAAAAAAAAATAGATGGCGCCACACAACTAATACATAATCCTCCTTTGATTGACAGGTCTGGGAGCTGCTGCATCCAGGCAATGTTCTTGTCCAGAGTTACACTCGGGGGGGGAATTCAATTCCCAAGATTTTGCTTTGAGCCAAGAGGTCACTCTTAGTGGAACAAGTCATAGTGACATACCTGCTGCGGTGGCGAAGCGCGGATGTGCTCATGAATAATTGAAAAATAAAACGCTTTTACTTCAGAATACAATAGCGAGAAAAAAAAAAAAAAAAGATAAAGCAGCCATTTAATGAATCAGCGATGCACATCCCACGCACGAATTATACCAGAAGGACACGGGAGGAGTAAATAGTCGGAGTCATTCCAGACCCACCTGTGAACATGGCTTTGAAATAGTCCGAGGAAGAGGCCATCATCGCTCGATGAACGGGGAAGGCTTCGTCGCCGTCGCCGGCGACCAGAGTGACATCGCAGAGCAGGCCCTCTATCCTCAGCTGGTCGAAGCCCTGCGTCGAGAGGAACGACGAGAGAATAAGTCTCTTCTCATCTCATCTCATCTCAAGGGGTGAAAGCCGGGACCCAATCGAGCTCTCACCTGAAGAACCACCGAGCTGTGTGTGTTGCTGGTAAAAAAGCGGGTGTTTCCAGTCTTTGATGCCTGAAGGTGAGCGCAGATGCCCATATCACCGTAGCCCAGAGCCACTTTCATGTGAGTGTCGTCGTCCTCCACGAGGGATCTGTGACGAGAATGAGAAGTGGCTTTTACGAGTGCCGCTCGAATACCCGCAGCGGACAGTCCGGTTCGGCAGCTTGGAAGGGGCCAAACCCCCTTTTCACCACAATGCGCGTAAACTGGGTGCTGATGGTCAGACTGGAACGTCGTTCCAAACAGATGAAATGTATGAAAATGATCTTTGATCAAAATTATCAGCTGACAATCATTGGACTTATTCCTAAAAATCAAACTGCGTATAGTGAAGCTTTCAAATTATTATAATTTTTTTTGGGGGGGGGGGGGTCAATTCAAGCATTTTCACGCAGACGTCAGCCATTCCAGCTCGAGACCAAGCTCGGTCTGCAGCTACTTCAGGGACGATTCCCCGTTTCGCTTCCACCGCAGGAGTAAGTGCGTGGAGACCGTAAAGTGCAAAATCGATTCATCCCAAATCATGACCACTTCATTCAAGGGACATCAACGGGCAGACCAAAAGCAAAAAAAAAGAGAACAATGGAAAATAATCCATTCTTCTTTGTGATTACTTATAGAAACGGTGAAATATGAAAGGACTTGTGGTCGTGGGGTTTGTCGGCAGTTTCTAAATTTGTCTTTTCTGAACGGTCAAAACTGGTCGGACATGAATGTGAAAAGAATAAAATGAGGATGACCTTCAGCAATGTTTAACTCTTAAATTCACATGCCCCCCACGCAGATCAAAAACGCTGCTTTGAACAGAGGATAGGATTCCTTGTGATGTGTCGCTAACCTTTTGCTGACCTTTTCCACTTGGACATAAAAGATGCCGGCAGAAAGACAGAACGAGAACGCCCCCCCCCCCGATACAAACAGTTAACATATGCGGATTTCTTCGCAGATGAACCATTTCCATTTTGTAAACGTGCCGAGCATACATCTTTCGTGCTTCGAAGTGGAAAAGCTGCCAAAGTGATTGAATGACCAAGTAGCCTCTTGACGACTTTGCCAAAACCAGGACCAGCCGTGCGGTTTTGACATTTGCACCATCCACGGCATCCACATGGCAGCCTGTAATAAACCGAGTGGCGCCCCCGGAGGGCCGTGAACATGACGTCAGTTCATGTAAATAACTGGGGCGTCGCAGAAAAGTCGCTTTGAACAAAACAATGTGCAAAATGGGCGATGTGACGTGTCCTTTTCTTAGATTTGGAGCTGCTCTCCAGAGGCTTCTGGATGGCACTCTCTTCTTTTTTTTTTTTTTTAATGCGTAGTGACATTTCTGTGTCTAGACTCAGGCAAGAAACTAATGAGTGCAAAGTGCAGAGCTGTGTTACGCACAGAGAACATTATTAAACAACTGCGGCCCGGACAAGATCGAACGAGATTTGAGAATTAAGAAAGACGATTCCGAGAGAGATTCATTTTTCTTTGCAGTAGTTATTTGAGGAAAGAAAAAAAAAATGACTTGAGTGTCCGAGATGCTATTTGGCTAAAATAACGACCTGTAAAACGGTAAGATAAAGTATCCATCTGTTACCGAGTTTCAAACAGCAACTCTAATGTAGATATCAAGTCGGTATCAGGCCGAGGCAATATTTTGAAAGAAAGAAAGAAGTCAGTTTATCACCGGAAGGAATTCCTTTACAACGGCCCTTCTATCTCCCTTATGCGGAGATTTATTCACACCGTCGGTGAATACAAGGTTTAAAAATATTACAGCTATCCTCCATGCGGATACGTTGATCGAATTCTCAAGGGTAGCCGACACTTTAAATGCTGGCTGGCCTGATTTTGATAAAATATTGTTTTACAAAAACGCTTGGCACGCCATCGCGGTAAATCTGTCTCCACCAGGCTCTCAGTCACTAAGTGAATCAACGTGCATTCCCATGTGCTTTGTGCAAACTTTGCTTTCATATATAAATCTTATTTTTTTTCCAACCAGAAAGCTTCTGAAGGCTACTAAATGTTTGACGGGCCAATTGACAAACAATATAGCTCCATCCTTGATCGTCAGTTAACAGATTTTGGCTGATAAAATAATGGGACAAAATTAGAGGATAGATCATTCGAATTATGATTTGAAAGGCATGAGAGCCACTAAAGCACAGGTGTCAAACTTGAGGCCCCGGGGGCCAGATCTGGCCCGCCACGTGATTTTTATGTGGCCCGCGAAAGGAGATCATGTGTGTCAACTGTACCGAAATCGTCAAATTGCCATATGTAATAAATCACATTGAGATTTTGTAATAATTTTCTGAACCTGGTTGCACTCAAATAATTGACTGATTTCAAAACTTGTAATCCATCAATTTGATTAAATAATTCGGCACTCCGAGGGACGACGTCACTCCAAAGTGGCCCGCGACGAAAATGAGTTTGACACCCCTGCACGAAAGCCACAATGCATTTTTTTCCTGAGGTCTTGGCGACCGATTGGCGCTTGCCAGCACAACGTTAACAACAAACCAACAGCGGACAAATATGAGGTTTCCTGCCAATGCGCCTAAAAAGTGATCAAGATATACATTCCATACAACAAACACGATTAAAGAATGTGAAGAATCACTATCAAACACAGTCTTACAGAAATGACAGCGGAACCTCATAGGTTGAAGACCAGAAAGGTCACAAAATGTGGACATGAGCGAGATTTTCTTGGACAAAGACACCTCGAAAATTACTCTGACCTACTTTGTGTTATTGGAAAGTATTGAGTGCCGGCGACACTTTACTTTTCCATTAGTTTTTTTTTCTAAATGACTGTGTTCAACCTTTGTGATTCCACCGTACGTGCTAATTGGTCACATTAAAAATCAGTCAAATTACACGATATGGGCACGTGATGGATAAACAACTGAACTGGTTGCCACTTGTTTCACATTCCAAGGAACTACGAAGACGAATGGAAATGTGGTCGCGCGCAAAACAACAAAAAAAGCACACCAAACAGACGCCACCGCTACCACTACTCAATGCGACACTTTTCTTTCTTGGAATGAAGGCGAAGGGTCACAGACGGGACGGTGACACATCTGGCAGGATTCGACACCTGCCACTGCTCAAAAACCGCACAGCGATCACAAATCACAGGGAAGGGACACCATTGACATTTACCGGGTCAGGTGGTATGGCGGACAGGCAGCGAGGAGAGAGTGTTTTGTCCACACCACAAAGGAGTGTTGGTGGCTGCCGGAACGAAAAAAAAAAACAAGACAACAACTACAGCATACCAACATGAGAGACGGAATGCGTTCCGGCGGTTGAAAGCGAGGTTAGGTGAACTCCGCTGATTGATGGATTGATTGTGGGAGAGTGGAAACCTTTTGCCATATTTGCTTAGCCAGTGCCAAGGGGACATTGATTTACTTAACTGCAGTTTGGGGGTTTATTAGTTGGGAGGAGGTGGTGGCGGCGTCATTATTTTGGGATTCACAAACAATTACCAGATGAGACTTTTTCCTCCTTTTCCTCCCAAAGAGATTCTGATGATCAGTGAGGCTATTGCAGTCAAGTGAAATAAAGTTAAAACAAAGTCAATGGGACTATGATGGAAAAACGCTGAGAACTCGAGGCAGACTGAGACGAACAAATAAGTGGTCCCCAGACCCCAGTACATCAACAAATGACATCACACATCATTTAATACAGCAGGGAAATTGATTGAAATACGGAGCGAGTCTCTGCACATGTTTTCAAAAGAGAGACTTGCTTTGGTGCTGCTGTTTTGGTTCGCAGAGCTGTCAACAGACGTCAAATTAGAAGTCACATTTGTTTTTGGAATACAAGCGAGCATATAAAAAGACTGGATTAAAGAAAAAAAAAAAAAGAAAAAAGGAGTAGGGCATCACGCCCTGCGGTGTGAATTTAGCCAAAGACTATTTGTAGGCCGGGACTGTTTGCATCTGCAGAAAGAAACCCTTCTTTACGAATTGAGGTTTTGAGAACAGAAAAAAAAACAAAAAGTAGCAAGTCAAAGAAACCACTAAAAAGTGCTCAGGGAAATGAAGAAATGAGCCAGGAGGGATTGAAAGTGGCAGTCTATCAAATCCCCTTCATGTCAGCGGAAAGCTTAAAAACATCCTTCTACCAGTGACAGTTTAAGAAGCTAAAGTCAACTCGGCTTTTCCGCGAGATGACAGTGGCTCTTGAAAGATTTATAAGAATAGCTTTGCGGTCTTAGCTAGCTGCGAACCAATAGAAACATCACAAAAAAATCCGTCCATTTTAAATTGGAAGGCATCTTGACGGACAATGTTGCGCTCCGTAAAACTTCGCAACCCCTCACGGACGCGTGTGGAAGAACCCGAGCGAAAACGCTTCCGACGAAGGGTTCGCGTTTGTTCAAGGGCATATGCAAACACTTCTTCATCAAACATTCTTTGTCATCGGTTGAGGGTTTGTCAACGACGTGGCCGGATGGCAAAATGGCAAAGTGGCGTTCCGAGCAATCTAATAGAAGCAATACGAGGCTCCGCAAACTCATTTGACTTTCAAAGAACGCAGCGAGCGCCAAACTCAATCACTCAGTTGTCGGACCATCTGCTGTGCTCCTGTACATTCCATCGACGACTTCTTTAAATGACGCAACGGCTCCAGACATACCTTCCACCGCGGGGGAACTCATCCATGATAATCCCGGCTCAGAAAAGCAACAAAGCAAAGGCGGCGGGAGATTGCGGGCAAACGACACCTATGTCGCTTTCGGTACATGAAAAAAAAAAAAAAAAAAAGGTCAGCTCATTATTATTGCCGCAATCAATGGCGAAACGGGGCCTTCCGCATGCTGCTTTTTCGACAAGCTTCCGCCCTGCTTGAGACAGCGATGACACACTTGGCCCCTTCGGATAAAGTGAGAAGTCAAAAACACTTAAGCGTTCAGTGAATTTGCAAACCGCTTGTTTGTGCCGGACAAATAGTCAAAAGGCAGCTGGGCAAGAAAAAAAATTAATTAAAGACGAAGCAGCCTTGCAGTATTGTTGCTAAATGTTCCGTCTCACAGCTTTAGTCCTTCAGATTCTCAGGCGGGATGCATTTTGTGATGGGCAAGACTACATGAGGTACCTGAAGGGCAGATTTATATCCTGAAGATGGACGTCATCATCATAACCATCAACTTGAATTCAGACAATTTATTCCGCTGAGGAACGAACACGAAATCACAACTTATGAGATCAAATGCGATGTTCAGGGCTACAGAGTCAATTCGTCTTCCAACTCGAATGATCACATCATCTGGAATTTGTGTTGGTTAATTATCACAATATCAACATTTGGCCTGGGTATGGTGGCAAAAAAAAGATTAGAATTTCACCTTCAATGAAAAGAGATGCATAATGTGGAGCGCCTCAAAAGAAAAAAAAATGTTTCTACCTGAACCACAAAGAGTTAAGTGAGAGAAAAAAAAAAAAAAGGCTTGCGTGTGGGTGGCGTAGACAATCTGTCAACATGCACCAAATGCTAAATCAACCTGACGGATACTGCAGCAGGAAGACAACCCAGAACAGGATGCGTACGACTAAAAGAGACGCCGGGCGACAGAAATAGTACTTGCTTAGAGATACTTTACATTTTTAGGAACAAGATATGAACACAAGTTGTCACTGCGGCACAGCCGCAGAAAAACATGGCCACGTTTTGACAATGACGTGATACTACAGACTTTTGGCGGTGCAGAGCGGCGGCGTGGAGATGACTTTTGGAATGATCGCGGGGACAACTGAACAAAATCCCGGCATATTTCGGGACTAACAAATGTTTCCCGGTGCGTGACGTTGCGTGACAAAAATTTCTCTTGGGGGGAACAAATGTGCAAGAATAACGTCAATCCAAAAAGTCAGGGGATAATTAAGATTGTAAAGGAGTCTGATGAGTGAGCACACGGCGACAAAACACACGTAGGAAAAAGTGTAAAAGATGTAATATTGATGATGATCAGTTGGATTAATGTCTGAAAATTGTGTTTGTATCCCCCCCCCCCCACACATTTTCCCTGAATTGTTTTAATTCAGGGAAAATGTTTTTTTGGATTCAAATTTACTTTTATATCCCCAAAAAAGTGAGCTCAGTAATCAGACGACTATCTGTTGTGGGAAGACGTTTAGTTTGATTCAATTTCAAGATAGGCCATATCTGCCCCCCCCAACCAAAAAAAAAAAAAAATTGCAACTAATTAATCTGGATCTCTGGCCGTGTAAATGTGTTTTATTTCTTCAAGAGATGTGAGATTCAAAGTGAAATTGATTAAAAAAAATAAATAAAATCCTCCCAGCTCTTCTTGAGTCTGATGTCAGCTGTCAAATCGACAACATTTTAATGTGGAATGCAGATTGTCGTTTGGTTAGGTTGGTATCGGGATTATTATGAATTGATTCTGTTGGTATCGGTTGGTATCGTGATTCCGCCGCAGAACGAGTGCCTGACAGATACGTGTCTTTATGTATCGCACGATAATTTGATTTGCCCGCATTAGCTAGCTAGCAGAACAAAATAAGCACGGGTGTATTCAAAACCTTTCGCTGTGGATATAAACTTTACCCTAGCTGCATACAGTTATAAATATCACCAAAGCCTCAAGGGCTCCACAGCAAAGGACCTCCAAAGGGAAACCTATAATTGGGGGGGCGGGGGGGGGGGGCGATATCCACCTAACCAAAAACACAGCTTACAATGGACACGTTTCAAAAAATAGCAAGCGGTTTGGTGAGGCGGAGCCTCGGGGGCTTGACATGCTTCACTTGACAGTGCGTGCGTACAACCTTCTTATGGAGACACGCAAACGCCATCCTCGGCCACTTGCGTGCTCGCGATGAGTCCTCGTTGTGCTTTCGTGCGCCGTGCTTGTCCACTAAAAGGACATTCTGACCAGACGACGACTGAAATCTCGCTGCATTACTTTTAATTTGGTAGAAGGGACTGAGTCTTCTATAACTGCCGACTGGTGGGGAACAAAGCAAAGAAAAAGACAAATAAGACACAAGGAGGACAGACACATATTTGGTGTTAAGATATATTCAACAGGAAAAGTGTTTGATGATGACGATGATCCAAAGACTATTCTAGGTGGGGATGTCAAAGGGCCGGGCCTCAATGGTCACGACTACTGTGGCAAGCTCGTACGTCTGAACAAGACAAGTCAATTGTGTTGAAATGTAGG
Organism: Hippocampus comes; assembly: GCF_001891065.2. Taxonomy (NCBI): domain Eukaryota; kingdom Metazoa; phylum Chordata; class Actinopteri; order Syngnathiformes; family Syngnathidae; genus Hippocampus; species Hippocampus comes. Next base: position 420,844 of record NW_017805406.1, read on the forward strand.
GAGATAACTTGGGATATTTATCAATAAAGTATCAACATTAAGTCTTAACAGGCAACTGCATCTGTCAACCCTCAAGATGCTTCTCTGTTGAAACAGGTGTCAAATTATACATTGTGTAAAAAAACCCAAAAAAAAAAACAAGTGTCTTGTTTGCAAGACTGAATTTCATTAAGCTCACAAAATTAAGCTCGTAAGTAGCTCAAAAGTAAATCTGCGCAATAATTGGCCATCGCATAAATCCACTTGAGCAACCAAAAAGCCAATACAATCACCCGTGAGGTAGCCTAGCTCGCCTTCAAATTATTCGAAACCAAACCCACATTTTCACTCCTCCTCCCGTAAACCTTGATGAACAGGACCGTTCGTGGGGAGCTGATGAAAAGAAGGACCAAAAGAAAGGCTGGCAAAAGGTTGTGTGAAGACCTTCTGGTCTACCCTCCCCCCCCTAACCCCGCTTCTAGAACAGTAGCAGATGACAATAGCTTCGAAAAGCAGGGCAAGCCAGACATCCTGACAAAGGCAGACTCCTCCCTAGCCGGCGAGTCCCCGTTTCCAAATAAACAGAGCCACAGGGAGACGACAAAAGTCGTGGACGTACTGCTCGCTGTGCCCTGGACAAGCAGCGAATTGACTGTTGCCCAAAGCAGCGTGCCAGAGAAACACCAAATGCATGCTGGACAAGGCTAATCTCTTGAAACGGTACAACCGCTCAAATCACATTTATAGAACCCACAACTGGAACCAAAAATGACAGCGTCCAATGTTCAAAAAAGATTTTTTGAATCTCTCAAAAGTGAGAAACAAACAGAAATATCCCCACATCCACATTAGCGCTGTCAGAATGCTCTTACTCACATGTAGGCAGGTGAAAGCGGCGAGGACCGGGACGTCTTAAGGACCGGCATTGGGAATTTCCAGCTGACGGGAGAACCGCTTTTCCATTTCAACGGCATGTTGTTGTCACCAGAAAGGCGCTAGAGCAACACCGACGGCAAAGAGCATTTCCATGCGAAGCTTCTCAATGCAGTCTTCCATACCACTCCTGCCCACACCATTGAAGAGGGGGGAGGGAGAGCGGGCCGCGGCGACGGAAATACACGGGGTGGAGGCAGTGCGGGTTACAGGCAGGGTTGTGACATTAGCGGCAGCGCCGAGAAGCCAATAGGTTGCATCCACCGCGACTGCTCGCCTCGCTGCAGAAGCGGCGGTCTCGCGGTAGGAGGAGGGGGGGAAGGAGCTCAGCCTTCCGAGGGTTCACCAAGTGTAGCTAAGCAACAGTGCCACCTTGTTAGCACAATTGTGATTACCGCCATGGTCATGGCTGTGGCATTTCTTTGAAGCTAAGCTGACATTCGTTCGGCATTATTGTTCAGTTGTGTTGGGACTGAAGCTTGGTGATTTTATTTTAAACAATTCTGAAATGCTTTAAAGGTAAAACACAAATTGTGGCGTGATGATCAACCTCCAATTTGTTTGGATCTCGGGGAAATTGTAGGGTTTTTTTTTTTCATTGTTAATTTTGGAAGGAAAAAAAAAATCACCTCTCAGGAACATTCGCAACATTTTAATTTGGTCAGTAACACTTAAAAAAAAAAACATGCCACCAGAAAGTCTCCAAATATCACAATTATTTTTTTAACTCTTTCAATGCCAGCTATTTTCTGAGTGCCAGCCAATTGAAATCAATTCTGATTTCTGACTGATCTTTCAAGGCGCACGCAATATTGTTTTATGACTCTTGACAACACAGAAATGATCAAATGAAAAATTTCATCACAAAAACTAAGGTCTGCCATCCAACTTCGCCAACGCCGTCGCAACATTCCTCTCTGACGCTAACATGCTATGACCCGTTCTGATATGAATTCGAGATTTCTGATCCAGCCTTCATTGTCAACGGCTAATTCGCAACTTCATTCGAGTCGGCACCGATTCGTGCCCGGCCCGTCCGCGCACGTGACAGTTCGTGCGCTTCTTCATGAACACTGCAAACTTGAGATACTCGCATCACGCGGGCTACTGCAAAATCTTCAAGAGTTGAACACAGCACACTTGAGGGCCACAAATATTCCACTGTCGCCAGGTCAAGAAAAAAAACTTTGCTGCCCCATCTGTCATCGCCTCAGTTAGACCAGATGTCATACGCTGCGCTGACTATCAGCTAAATATAGCCCCGCTGTCATACTACAAAAGCTCTGAACTTTTCACACACAATCCTCGGATGCCTTTTAGAACTCTGGCGGCGAAAAGATTGCACAACAATTGAAGATCAACAATGCAGGCACCTTTTGTTTGACACTGTGAAGAGACAAATTAATTCAACAATGTTAATTATGGTGGCTGCGGCTGCAAAAGTGTCGAGTGCACTAAATCATACTCGAGAGCTATTCCGAACATGTTTTACTCTCACGCAACTAGCTGGGGTAACCAAAATGTTTGACACAGCTCTCGTTATGATGTAGTACCGTTCTACACCCTGGCAAACTACAAACATAATAAACAATAAATAAATTTTTTTTAATAAGTACCTCTTTGACAGTGTCAATCAAAACTATAAAAATTGCAACGTTTTTTTTTTCCTAGATTCAACTTCATTATTAGATATAATTCCATTTGTCCAAGTGGACATGAAGTGGCATTTTCACTTCCTGTAGGTGCAATTGCCACGTGTTCCAATATAATTGTATCCATATACTGAAGTGGGCTGCAATATTACATTAGCATATTATCATAATGCCTTCAGGGGAAATTAAATTCACACTGCCACATATTAATGTTGCACGCCACAGAGAAGTAGACACCACTCATGACGGCATGCAAAGGGGGAGGTGAGAGTGTTTGGGCATGCAAGTAGTGACTGTACCCTTGAGCTGAGGTTACGTGCCTTGCTCAAGCACAGCAGTCAGGATGCAGACTAGCATTATCACCAATAAATAGTTGTGGGGGTCAAATCATGACTATTCCGTTCCAAGTCCTTGCAGATGAGCTCCTGACATAAGATGCATATGTGTTTTTAAGATTTGATTTTCCTTTTTTTTCCTGGCAGTTGAATGTGCTTGAGTTCTTTTGTCCGTCCGTTTTCCCGCTGCTGTGAATTTAACCAGAAATTGGCTCACCGATCACTGGCGAGATTGGGAATACATCTCCGAGCTGGTGTATAGTGGGTAAGAGGCAAAAATTGAGGAAACTACTAAACTGCAATCAGCGCAGATGCTGTTGAATCAGTCGTCACTAGTTTGCTGCCAAGAGAACTGCAACATGATGTCAGCTATGGGAAGCTTGAGCTACAGCAACACAAGATGGCTCTTCCGGGCAGTATTATTCTGCTCAATGACACTGGGACGGAAAGACTGCAGAAGAACATGCCAGTAAAACTTAAAAATAGCAATCATTGGTCCTTAATTTCTCCAGATATTTTTGTCTAAATGCCCAACCTATCTGTTTTGACTGATATTACCTTCCCTTGCGTCATCATAGTTTTCTTTAAATAAATATACTCGTCACGTCATATTCAAATATTTGCTCTTTAGCTAACACCAGTATTATCAATCCTGTCGCAAACAGATGTAAGGAAATCCTATTCCTAGGTTGAAAAGGTTTCCATAAGAAAATACAAGCTTTAACTCTCCATCGAGCCATAACTACACATTTGTCCACAACTTCTGCAGCAGCTGTTTTTCAGCACGATCCTGAAGTACAGCATCTTAACTCCTAATCAGGTGTTACCTGATTAACACCGCTGATTCCACATGAAAGCTTTTCTCCAGATGGTATGATAGACTTACAGCCAGGATACAGAGTCAGGTCAAGTCGGGCCAGATAACCGCTACACTTTACTTTTTCATAAATATGATATCAAAAATTGATTGGATTTGTCTTGACTGAGGGTGTCATTTAAACTCTCTCGATAAAGTTCAATAACTATCACTTATTGCTAGTTGTGTAATAGAATTGCACATTACCTGTCATGCAGTCCAATGGGCATTGCGTCCCCTCTGTGCACAGGGTGCTCCATACCCTTGCCAGGCAACACCTTTCAAACCAAAAAATAAATAAAAAACTTTCAACCAACAACAAATAGACCATTAAAGTAGCAAAGGCAACATTCAAGTGTGAATCGGTACAAATGTGAATGTTGCAAGTGTGACCCATGTTTGAATGCCTTAATTTACGTGATGACAACGAATTCAAACAATTCCTTCCACATTAGTGACAGACATTTATCCTCAAATTAAAAAGTCTGACAGGCAGACAAATTTCTATTACAATCCAGCTGACGCTTTTAGGATTCTGGCTTCTCTGCTCATCTCGAGAACTCAATAAGAATTTGAAGTCCTTCAAGACATCCCACCATGAAATATACCATCTTACTTTTTTTTTTTTAGTTCCAAGTCCTGATGTGGGCTAATTGAACCTAAAAATATCTGCCTGTTGTCATGCCTCAAAAGCGCAAATTCCATCATCAATGGAAACGACTCAAGGAGCTGAAACGCGTCAAAGTGACTCCCAACATAACCAAATGAAAGTTTTACCTTTCTGTGGCGCGATGCAACGTCTTGGACACGCAAGGGAAGTGACTATATTGCGCGAAAAGGGAAAGTGTGCAAATGAGTGAGCTAACTTGTTTATGAGCACAGGAAACCGCCGTTTGAGCCCGGCGATGTAAACGAGTCGATTAAGACAATACGTTGTCACGTGATCAGGGCTGTCAGGCTACAGTAAATCTCATTTTACGGTCATTTGCGGTGAGCGTTACCACCAGTGGGCAGGCTAATGCTAACAGCATAGCTAAGCTAACGCTTGACCGTTTATTATTAGCTAACGCAATATGCATTAAGAACAGTCGATAGTGATGTTGTCAGTTGTGTTTACGAGTAGCTATTTTCTATATATATTATTTGGGTAGTTTAGAACTGCTAAACAAGCTGAATCTTTAACGTGAGTTACTTGGTCGTAGAGTTCGGTGCTAGTTGGTCCGGTTGATTTGCCTCGACCAATTAATAAACAGCCTGGTTGTCAACCTGTTGTCTGCTGATTAAATATGTACCATAACCGATTCGATTATACTACATTAAACATACTCCATGAACTTTAAATGATACATTCCATACCTTCCACGACAAGGTAACGCCGACTGATGTCCTTGTTTTCCTTCCAAGCCCTGAAATCCACTTAGAGCGAGGGAGCTGCCCATTCTGTTTTAGCCAATCAAATTTTAGCTTACTGGTAAAGTCCGAACATCCAAACTTGTCATTGGTCAAATAGTAAGGCAATCTTTTCTTATTGGCTCAAAACTTCCGTTACTAAATACGTACAGCATTTCTCGTGAGACGTTCTCACGCGTTTGCAAAAATGTATTGCTTTTATTATTAAGGTACACATCAAAGTGTAGGATGGGAGCAATTACATTTCCTAGTCAAAGTGCTGAAATTCAAAAGTATGTAATATCTGACAGTGGAACAGGAAATGTTATGACATTTCCCTTTGTTCTTGTATTTATTTTCAAACTTTAATTTCAACTTTAGTGCACCTGACTTTAGGCTAGCGTGGTTGTCTCAGAGTGCTTCATTGTCATGGCATGGAAAAGCCTTGCAATTAGACCTGGTGGGGTACTATATTCCAGTAACCAAACCAGTGCTGCGAAGTACTGTATACCAAACCAGTGTTGTGTAGTATAGTCATAAGAAAGATCCTAGGCTAGACATGACAGGTCATATCCATTTTCTTCCGGGACATAGGAGACGTATTCACAGTTTAGGGCTGCGTGCTTTCAGTGCATTCATCGGACACACCCACTGGGTTGAAATGTGGAGCGAATAATTTGATTTGTCATAATGTTGTTGCACATTTTACATAGTCGTTCAAATTTAGATTCATTTTCAAGTTACATGGACTTTTAATTGCTAAGCAGCTGCTTAGTTCTTATTAAATTTGCATGTTCAACAACCACGTCTGCCTCTACTCCGATACAGCAGGAGGCGATCTGTAAACCAAAGACCAAGACGCAAACCGTGGCCCATGCCCCGCCCTTTGGGTATTGGCTGACAATTTTTTCTTTTTTTTCCCCTTCAAGAAATGGGTTTGTTTATAAGGCTGTCTGTCCACTGCCTCCGAACGACTAGATCAGTAATTGGTGCGAAGACGCCATTTTTGCTTCTTGGAAGATACTCTGACTGGATATAAGTAAATGATCGCCGGCTTATGGGTAGATATAACAAAAGACTTGCAGCCTTTCGCGAGTATGTACGAATGTTGCTCTAGTTGAGCACAGTGTAACGTAAGGCTGTGACGTTGACAGGAAAGTGTTTGTCGAATAAGACAAGACCAAGCCTTTTCCATGTTATTGTTACAATGCAAAAGGAACGAAGGAGATAGCGGTGTCATCTCCCTTAACTCAATCGCATGTTTTTTTTTTTTTTAGTTAGTAGCTGCTTGCTGGTGGTTAGACTGGCTAGCTAGATCACGGTGAGCTCATTTCATGTTAGCATGGCGTCAGACACGAGTGACACGGACGAGTTCTACGATGCTCCGGAGGACGTGCATTTCAGCCCATCTCCCAAAGTGTAAGGAAACACATTTTGCTATATATATATGTGTATGTGTGAGTTGTGTCGATCTTCTAAAATAAAAGCTTGTCTTTAATATGTTTTTACATTGTTATTACACATATTCACGTCCGTGTAATCTTTCATTTTCACTGCACAGGATATTTTCCCCATTAAAAACAATATATGCGCAATGTTGCAAGGCTCTTGAGTGTTGCAAAACACTTAAGTCATGCCAGTTAGTCATGACATTTAAAATGGAAATCACATGTATCATTTCTCAATTTGGAGGTTGATGAAAACTAGTCATTTGATTGTGAGTTATTCTTAACAATGTTTATGTGCCTTGCAGGTCTCCAGCGAAGTTTGTCATTCCTTCACCTCAGGTATGTTTATTGAAGTTGTAAATAGAAAAGACTTGCAACAAAAATCTAAACAACTCCGATTTATATATTTTTTTAACCCCACACAATGTTTTCATTATGAACAGCTCTTGCATAGATCCCATGAAGACGAGAGCTGCGAAGAGGCTGCCTCTGAGACTACTCAAGATGATTCCCTACATGTGTGGTTTTCTATTTTATTGCTGAATAACAGACAGACAGACACACACGAGATTTGCACAATAGTCATCGTAAGAGTGAACTGGAATTTTTTTCTCTATCTCATAGATCATTGATAGCATAATTGAAGAGAGTCAAAAGGAAAACGGTGCTGGCGCCGAACTGTTCGATCAACTCCACGTTGGTGTGACTGCGGAAACCGAGTCAAAGGAAGAAAGCAAAACTCCGCAAGTACCTCTGGAGGCATCAATTGCAGCTGACGAACCGAAGCCTAGCGAGAGGCCCGAGGAGCAACCGGAATGTTCGGCGAGAAACGAAGTCTGCTCTCTGCCTGTCCCCTCTCCCTTGGATCTCCCAGGACCTTCAGTTGAAACACAGGAAAGTGTTCAGCCCCCAGACATCACCAGCACAATAGGACAGCGTCACCCCGATGCGGAGCTTGCGGTCGCAGAAGGGGACCAGGAGCCCAGGTCCGCTGACATTTTAGAGCAGGTTTCATTTGCAGACAGACCACTGGATTCCATGGACACCTCTGGGCCTACAAAACCACCGCGGCAGTTCACAGTCGAACCAGACATTGTAGCCAGCACCAAGAAGCCTCCGCCGTCGCGACCGCGCCCTCCCAGCGGAGCTCCTCCGCCGAGACCGCCTCCACCGGCGATGCAGCGTCTCCCTTCTAAGAAGTCTCAGCAGTCTCTCAGGCCCAGTGGGCTTGAAGGTAAGAGAGCACATGCAATGTTTGGCATCAAAACAACAGAAACTAACTTTGCGTAATTGGGCGCAGTCAAGCTGTAACAGTGAAGGACCTTTTCAGCGCCGTCCATTTTCAAACCCTTCTTTATCCTTCCATGCGAAAAAAAAAAATTCAAAATGCACAAAGACATCCCTGGCTCATCCTTGGCATTGAACGAGTTAAAAGGTTTACACAAATTGTCGGAATTAAACTCAGAAGGCACTTGAGGTCTTATCCAACCCCTGAATGATTACATTATGTAAGATATGTCTCAATACCTCAGTGCCTGAGAGCTTGATGTTTCATTGCGGCCTTTCAGGAAACACAATGGTCCGAGTCTTGTTTACTTATTACTGACTTCTGCTAAAATGTAAGTCAATGGATAACAAGCCCTGCCGTGCTGCGGGTTAATCATAAATGGAAAGACTTTTTTTTTTTAAACTTACTAGTATTGCCTGTGCAGTGTCTGCAGCGACTCCAGTCGGCAGCAACCCTCTGGAGCCATCTGGTCTGTTGTCTCCCAGTAGCACTGTGAGGAGTTTAACCAGAGAGCTGCAGCACTCCTTGGATCTGGCCAGCGCCACCAGTGGGGACAAGGTGGTGACCGCACAGGTCAGTGACGCACTTTACGATTGGCGAGTGTGCTCTGGAGTGCAACCATTGACAAAGAACGCCTGTTTTGTGGATTGTAGGAGAATGAGGGTGAGGAGGCGTCGTCTCTGGTTGAGGGACAAGTTCCCGGCCCTCAGCGTCCACGCTCCAACTCTGGTAGAGAACTCACTGATGAGGTCGGCCCTGGTTTGTTTTTGCGCTCGTCTCTGTGGCCTTTATTTAGCTTGGCTTGAAGCCACACCCGCGCTGTAGCACATTCCTGACACCGAGGTTCACTGGAGCGTACCGAATGTTAAAACAGGAAATCCTGGCCAGTGTGATGATCAAGAACCTCGACACCGGGGAAGAGATCCCGCTAATCCAGGCGGAGGAGAAACTTCCTGCTGGGATTAACCCCCTCACTTTGCACATCATGAGGAGGACCAAAGAGTATATCACGTAAGTTGATTGTGTTTGTATTTTTTCCTAATACCAGAAAGCTGAAGAGAGGAGAGCAGTCTATTACTGTGCTTTTGATTGTGACGCTCATGGGCGGGGGGGTCTTCCAGTGAAAAACAAGGCACGTGTTCTAAAAGGGAAGTTGTTCAGTAGTCCCCTTTTTTTCCTCTCAGGAATGACGAAGCGCAGTCAGATGATGATGACAAGTCACAGGCTCCGTTGGCAGACACAGATGGGGGAAAACTGAAACAGAGAACGTAAGCACCTGCATCTTATTTGATCCTCCTCCGCCGCAGTTGTAATGCCCCTTCGGTGTTGACCGAATCATCTGAATCGGCCCTTTTTTCCAGAACTCAGTTAAAGAAATTCCTGGGCAAGTCTGTGAAGAAGGCCAAGCATCTTGCTGAGGAATACGGAGAGAAGGCGGTCAACAAAGTGAAAAGTGTTCGCGATGAAGGTAAAAAAAAAAAAAAAAAATCAGTCAATCGGGAAGTGATTAGAACTGCTCACTTTCGGCCTTCTGGTTCGAACAAGTTTGGGGCGTATAGAGAGCTGTTGAGTACATTGTAACAATGTGCTTCAGAACCACCATTTGGCATTTGTTATTCCTCTGGCTCCATCCGCCGAGCCCAGCCGAGGCTTTCTAAATGCCACTGGAAGTGGTTTGCATCATGATGGGCTGCGGTGATATTCACGTTCACAAGGATGCGGTTACATCAACTCTGAGCCGTTTTCCTGGGTGTGTTTAGTTTTCCACACGGATCAAGACGACCCGTCCTCCAGCGACGATGAGGGGATGCCCTATACCAGGCCTGCCAAGTTTAAGGCAGCACACAGCTTTAAGGGTCCTTTTGACTTTGATCAAATTAAGGTCGTACAGGATTTGAGTGGCGAGCACATGGTAGGACAATTTGCCCTTTCCTCCTGTGATATTGTGAAACGAAAGTCGCCTGATTAGCAGCATTTGTTCCTTGTTCTCAGGGGGCCGTGTGGACAATGAAATTCTCACACTGTGGCAGGCTGCTGGCAACTGCCGGCCAAGATAATGTGGTTCGCATCTGGGTCTTAAAGACCGCCTTTGACTATTTCAACAACATGCGATTGAAATACAACACGGAAGGTATCCCCATCGGGCATCCTGACGTTTGTGACGGGATTTGATTGGCGGGGGGTTCCAGTGACGGTTTTTGCGTGCCTCCCTAGGTCGAGTGTCACCTTCGCCATCTCAGGAAAGCCTGTGTTCCTCCAAATCTGACACTGATCCCGGGGTAAGTGGATCGCAAAAACTTGCAGTCAATTTGACACCGGTGGGAATGGCGGCGGCTATATGTGCCTTGTGATTGGCACCTCATCGGGACGAGCAGTGTTGCAAATGTCTTGCTCTTCTTGCGTTTCAGGCAAGTTGTGCTCCAGAGGATCCAGATACAGAAGACAGGAACGCCCCTTTTCGCCAGGTCCCCTTCTGCAAGTACAAAGGCCATACAGCGGATCTATTGGATCTGTCTTGGTCCAAGGTGAGCATCTCCACAGCTTTCCATTCATCCTCCATTTTAAATGCCGTCTTGCCTCACATGATGCATTTGCTGCCTTAATGTAGAACTTCTTCCTGCTTTCGTCATCCATGGACAAAACGGTCAGACTGTGGCACATATCCAGGAGAGAGTGTCTCTGCTGCTTTCAGCACATTGATTTTGTCACGGCAATCACATTCCATCCCAGGGTAAATTGATCAACTCTCTCTGAAAACACTCTCCCAATTTAAATCCCATATCGACTGCAGTAGTTTTGTTTGTTCCCAGGACGACAGGTACTTTTTAAGTGGCTCTCTGGATGGAAAGCTGCGATTGTGGAACATTCCGGACAAAAAGGTGGCACTGTGGAATGAGGTGGATGGCCAAACGCGCCTCATCACCGCTGCCAACTTTTGTCAAAATGGGAAGTACGCCGTCATCGGCACCTATGATGGAAGATGCATTTTCTATGACACAGAGGTACCTTTCCTACAACCTTCTGTTTCGTTTTTTTTTTTTTTCATCCAGTTTTGTATTTATATTGTGGTAATGAGATTTGGAAAAATGACTCTAGATGTCATTAGCATAACAGTGGAAATTCAAACTGGGCCGAGTGTAGCATGGTGAAAAGGAAGAGGCCCAAGCACAGAGCCCTGGGGTTAACCTTAGGAAAGAGGGGTGGGTGAGGGAGGTGCAGTTGTTGATGGAGATGAATTGCTCTCGGTCAATGAGTTAAAACTGAACCAGGACATGGAGTCGGAGGTGATGTGAAAGCAGGTTTCCAGTTGTGAGAGGAGAATCAAATGATTGTGTCAAAGGGCTGCTGTGAGGTGAACCGTGATGAGGATTATAAGACGTGTCGCTTCAACAGAAAGGTCATTTATGTTCCGTCCCTAAGCCACGTCAGGCAACGAGTGCTTTTAAGATACTGTCTAGTTGCCTTGGGTACGTCTTGTCTAATAATGTGCTGTTTTTTTATGCATTCGACAGCGTCTGAAATATCATACCCAAATACACGTACGGTCCACCAGAGGCAGGAACAAAGTTGGGCGAAAAATCACTGGTATTGAACCATTACCTGGAGAGAATAAGGTAGCAGAATCATCTTAGTTTGACTCGGCGACTTCCAAAAAGCTTGTGGAAATGTGAACTTTTGAACATATTGGCTCAATGGTACCTCTTCTCTCATAGATTTTGGTGACCTCAAACGATTCCCGCATCCGCCTTTACGACCTGAGGGACTTGTCTTTATCCATGAAGTACAAGGGTTACGTCAACAGCAGCAGTCAGATAAAGGCCAGTTTCAGGTGATGAGCTAAGTGGTCAGAGCAACATTCATCACCGCTAAGTCATAAAACTAACATGACTAACTTATAAAACATTTCAATAAAGTAGATCATACTCACCGGAGATCCTGATTAGTAAATGAATTAGTCTTTCAGCTCCACTTTTAAGGCCAAGTAAATTTCTAACGCAGCTGTCTTCCCGCAGCCACGACTACTCCTTCATCGTCAGTGGCTCAGAGGATAAATACGTGTACATCTGGAGCACTTACCACGACCTCAGCAAATTCACATCAGTACGTCGGGATCGCAATGACTTCTGGGAAGGGATTAAAGGTAACTGCGCTGTTTATGTATCGCCGACAATTTCATGCTAACCTCCTGCCCTAACGCATGTTATGGGTACTTGTTCCCCCGTAGCACACAACGCTGTCGTCACATCAGCCATTTTCGCACCTCACCCGGGTCTCATCGTGCCACAAGAGACGGGTGCAGAGAAAACAGATGCCGACTGCAAGAGCCTGGACTCCAATGAATCTGAAACGATTCCCTCAGGTATTGTGTGTGTGTGTGTGTGTGTGTGTGTGCTTCAACTATACCATGAGAACAAAATCCAAAGTGTTGTCAACTGTAGCATGAAGGAATATTGTGCTGCAGGTGCCCTGAAGACGGATCACACCGAGGTTCTACTCTCTGCTGACTTCACTGGGGCCATCAAGGTTTTCATTAATGTGAAGAAATATTAAGCTCCATGAGACTTTTACTTGTAACTCGCACAGATACGTAAAATTGTTTTAACTCTGAGCGTGACGGCTGCATCACTGCTTTACCTTTTCATCTTAAATACCAAGCAACTGTTGAGTAGTTTGGCATTTCTAAAAGCTTCGACTTGCCGATGTTACCGTTATGTGGTTTCGGCAGCGATGACGTGTTCATTGACACCGAATACGTGGTTAGCTTCTTGTGCCGTCACATTTCTCGGAGGCGATCTTCTAACTGTTGCAAGACACTCTCTATGAACTGTAAGTCATTCATTTCAATATGTCTTGAAATCATGGTTATTTGTAAATGTGCCTAAACACTGTTTTTTTTTTAAGTGTTTCCTCTTCTCGACATTTCCTCTGCTGCTTATAGCAACATTTTAGACACACGAACTCTGCACATGTTTATTAGTGAGGGTCAGGTATCTTAAAATGTACTTTTCAGAAACACTAATGGCTCCACGTTTGATACATTTCACTAGATTAGGACTGTAGATTTACTTTGTAACATTGCACACTTCTTGCTTTTGTAAGCTGTATTGATGTCCTCAATAAAAAAAAAACGTTTTCTTTTTTAATATTTGGAAGCAGAGTTGATACCTGGCCCCGGCACTTCTGGGAGAAGAACTATTATAGATGCACACAAATTCACTAAGAGTGATTTTAATGTTCGAGCGTCGCACATTTCAAATTATTTTATAAACAAACGTAAAACAAAAATATAATTAGTGTCCAAATATGATACAAAAAGAGCGCGGAATCTTGCGGGGGAGTTTGTTTGGGGACCAAGATGACGGAGCGCTGTGAGTGGTGGACACCTGCTTGTAGTTGAGTTGCAGGCCTGGAGGCGAGAGTCAATGTTTACTCTTTTTTGGCTTCTTGTGGGAACGATGCGGGGACTGTGACCGGGACCTGCGCCCCCTCCATTCTGGAGATGGAGATCGGGACCGTTTGGACTGTCTGGGACACCTGCGGGGGGGAGGAGATGAGATCATTGTGAAAATAATGATCAATGGATATATTCTTTGCACTATATCAATGTCACGTGGCACTTGCTTTGAAGGAGAGATGCTATTTGATTTTCTGTTGCGCCTGTCCGAATCGCGACTCCGTTGTCTCTCTCCGTTTTCACTTTTTTTGCTCTTCTTTTTGTCCTTTCTGTCCTCTGTTGGCTTCTCTTTTGATTTGGATGTGGATCTCTCAGGCCTATCATCCTCTTTGTCAAATTCCTACAGAAGATGAGACAACAGATTGAAAAACAAACATTTTTATTAGCAAGCGGGTTCTTTGGGACCAGTGTGTTCATCGTGATGCCAGATTCAAACCACGTTGCACCCACTGAGCGACAGTTTTTTTGTGCTCTTCTGATTGTACTCGTGTGTACTCTTGTCAGTGTTGCCAATCCAAAATTTGTCATTAAAGAATTATTTATCTTACGGAGCGGTTTGCTTTTGTGTTCCAAATACCTTCTGCAGCAGTTTGTTCCTGTAATTCTCCACCTGCTGCTGGATGCTCATGCCGGACTTCTTCTGCCTTTTGCCGCTTTCCAGCTCATCTTGGAACTTCATAACCTTCAACTAATTTACAAGGGTTATGTTAAAAGGCGCCAATTGGTATGGGAGTGGAAGTCAATTGTGACTTTTAAGAGAGGAATCATTGAAATCATTTGTTTATGAAACCAAAAATAAAATAAAAATAGTTCAACATTCTAATAGGCTCATTTAAAATTGTTAGTTGATGTGACGGGGAATTTTGAGATCTGTCTGCGCACATCGTTTTTATTCAAGACGTAATTCCGATCACATTTGGTGGAGGCAATAGCAATCAGTCACTTTTTCATTTCGATTACATCTACACAGATTGCTTGACTAATGGCAATTTCAGAAAGATTCACTTACTTCTAGCTCTCTCAGCTTTTTTCTTTGGCTCTCAGACAATTGAAAAGTTCTGAGTGAGCTCTGGAAATGTGCGCTGTCATGTTTGGGGGAACTGCTCGAGTCATCACTGCTGTCACTCTCCGAGTTGCCTCCATCCAGTGAGTTGACACTGTTCGCGACAGAACAAAGCACCGCGCTGACTCATGGATGCTTTTGAAACGCGTCGACAGGCTGTAGATAAAGCAAAAACAATGACGGAGGCCCCTTACCTTACATTCACTTCTTTGACATTGTCCTTGCCTGACGCAGTGCTCCACTTGGACTCGGGAAAGGCTTGAAGAAAACAAAAGAACATTACAACCCGTCGGTGCTCCGCAGAGGACATTTGTGAGCTGTGTTACCTTGCGAGAAAGTCTCGTCGTCGGCCGTCTTCTCCCACTTGGACAAGGGCCCTCTGGGGAGAGCCACCTTGCTGTCATCCACTGAGGACAAAGGGGAACAAGGTCAGGACACGGTCACCCCATGCAAACTTAACAGCCGTGCTCTACTCACGCGGCATTCCGTCAATGTCGTCGATGGCACTTCCCAAGGGAACGCCGTCTATGTCGTCAACGGGAACGCCATCCAGAGGGTCCCAGCCCATTGGGCAGCCGTCCAGGTCATCCGCTGGGCCTTTGCGTAGAGGCAGCCCGTCGATAAGAGCACGGTCCATCGGTACGCCGTCGAGTTTTTGAGAAGCTTCCTGAAAGAAGAGCGCCAGAGTGTCATTTGGATGCCGCATGGGTGACTGATCAAAGGAAGAGAACCTTTTTCCACTCACTTCTGCCACCTCCGTCAACTCTTCTCCAGCTTTGACAAAGCCCAGGAAGATGTTTTGAAGGCGGATAAGATAAGGCTGCGGGTATATGGCCCAGTCCTCCCAAGCTCGAAAACAACTTGTGACCTTTTGCTACAAGAGGCAGAGTAATTATGTTTTGAGCTTTTTTTTCTTCTTCTTCTTTTTGAGGGTCCCATCCCTTCTTTTTCATCTTAATGTACGACAGACATGGTTACCTTGAACTGTTCAGCTTGCAGCCTGGCTTGTATGTTTTTGTACGCTTCATGAAGCACTCCAAATATCTGTGACAGCTTTGATTCGAAACTAAAAATAAATTATCAAAATCGTAGCTATAAATAACAGGAAAAACATCGAGAGGACCATGCACAAAAGGATGAATAAAAAAGGCATCTCCTTACTGCTTCCGGTAATATGAAGCCCCGGCGACTTTGGCACTGGAGTTGTACAAAATGTCTGATACGAGATACAAGCTGGCAATCTACAAGAACAAAAGTAGCGAGGTTAACAGTTGCATAGACTTGTGCTACTATGTTGCGGTTCATCAGTGGCAGCAGGTCAGATTTTTAAGCGATCAATTCTTCATGGGTTTTTACAGGGCAATATATCACTGTACAAAATAAAACAGAAATTTAAAAATAGGTTCTCTGAACGGGGGCTCACTGTACCATGTTTAGTACAGTCTTAATAAATGTGTCCAAAAAAAAAAAAAAAAACTCGCCTTCTTTTGAAGGGAAGTCTGAGGCGAGGAGAACGATTCTGTGACGTGGCCAACGACTTCCTCCGCTGCGTCGGCTCGTTCAAGACAGAAGAGCATGGCGTCGGCGATGACCGCTTTGCTGGCAGTGAGCTCCTGAAGCAGCACCTCCAGCTTCTGTCTGTGCCTGCGTATTTTGTTTTGTTTTTGAGAAAAAAATAAACCGCACTTAAGGCTGACGGATTAATCCATTTGATCGATTTTAGCTGTTTACAGAAGCACCGTCAGGGATGCAAAATTAAAAAACAATTTTTAAAAACAGACAAGATGAGCTGATTCATTTTCACATTGTTTGGCATATTACTCGAAAGGAGCCAATCATGGAGTGACTCAATTGTGCTTCACATTTCCAATTTTATTTGCTTTAATAAGTATAAGCGAAGAGGGAAACAAATGGATTAAAATCAGAAATTGGCTTTTCGGGCCATATGAGACAGCCCTAACATCCCTCTCAAAGTTTGTATGTCTCACGTGCACTACGCCCGTTTGGCGTACTCACTCGGCTCTGAGATGTCCCTTCTTCACCTCCTCCTCGGCAGAAGCGACCTCGTCCCCTTCCTCTGTCTCCTCATCTCTGTCCATGTAGCTGTTGAAACCGGGAGGCCTCCACAGAGAGCCTCCGCGGAACATACGGAAATCCGCCGTCCTCCATTTGGTCAACGACTCTCCCTGAGGAAGTGAAGGTGCAATACACTCAACACATTTCGGGCTTTGTGTTCACAGGGAATGTATTTACATGATCGGCATTGCCTTAAAAAAATTAGCCTTAACTTTCAAAACCCACACAGGAAAGCCAGGAGCCGAGATTCAAACTCAAAGCATCAAAAACAACCAAATTATGACAAACAAGCCTCAGTGTGATTCAGTGCTGTTCTCTAGCAAAGCAAAACTATGGCCGCAACACTCAACGCATTTTTAGGAACTGAGTGATATCACATTTACATAAATACCTGCAGGATGGAGAATAGTTTCCAGCGATAGTAAACGTGATTTTGACTCTTGTTGTCAAAAAGGAACCTGGGCCAAAAGAAAATAACGTTAGTTGCCACGCGGCCTTAAATGTGAAGACAAACATGTATCGTGATTTGTACCTGTACTCGGGGTTGCTTTTTTCTTTGTTCATTATCATGGCTTCAAACAAAGGACCTTCACGCACCACAAACTCTATCATCCGATGGATGAGGAATAATAAATTTCTGTGGGGGAGGGGGGAAGGAGACAGAAAGTGATTTATTTATGTCAACCCCTCAATGTTCTTTCTGTCTCAGTTCCGGCGGGGAGGGAAGATCTCTTAATACCTCTTTACACTGAGCTAGTGACCCGTGCAAACTGCAGGCTGGCTCTTTGCGCATGTCTTAACGGCGTCAGTCCTTGTCAAAGCATTTACTGTTTGAAAATGCCTAGCGCATATATTTTGCCAGTCTAAACGAGCCGGCCGTTTTCACTCAATTGCACAGTCACTGCCCTCTACAGCATGCAGGACGAGACTCGGATCACTTTATTTCTGGCTCAGTCAAAGGGGGAAAAAGAATTCCTCAGCAACAGAACATTAAGACACTCATTCGGCTTTGCCTATTTGACCTTCAATTGCGACCATCAATACAGAACTGAGATCTAAATCCATATGATGATTTGTTAGAAAAGTCCACAAGGTGGATGTGAGGTAACAAGGATAAGACTCACTCTCGAAAACAACAGCATGTTTATTTTTACGAGATTATGTGTCCGGACTCCGGGGTGTGAATGACCTACATAAAGTCGTGATTTTATCCCAAAATATTCTAATCTGGGTCACACCTCGGACAGCAGTTGACCATTGACTGAAAAATGATTACGTGTGGCATTTCTTACAATGCACATTACATTCTTGACATCCAGCCTACACTATATGGATAGAAATATTGAGAAGCACATCTCAAATCATGAGTTGGACTAGACCCCTTTCTTGCCAATATGTTTTAGGCATTTTTTTTGGCGGCGTTCAATCAAAGCAATTAATTGATACAATTTAATTGCACGTGTTTGCTATGTTCTTTTACCTTCCCGTCATGGCGGGAACGTACTGGTAATGTCTCCACCTTTTATTCTTTGCAAAATGACACTGCCTTGCGAGGATGAACGATGTTAGAAACCTAAAAGGTGGGAAAATACGAAAACTCTCGTTTCTCATTTACCGGCTGTCCATTAAGGGTTCATTATGTTTATGTGTACAAAATAAATTGTAAAATCTATGTTTCCAGACACTACTTTATGACATGTCTGTTCTGCAGGTGATGTGTGTTGTCAACCACAAACCATGGCAGTATCAGGCATAGTAAATAAGCAGCATTTTTTTGTAACTGGGTAAAAAAAAAAAAAAAAAAAAAGGCAATAAAAGGTCTTTTGAACTTTTTTTTTTTTTTTTTTTGCTTAGTTATGACTACCGCTTTATTTTGGGTCAAAGTTTTATTTTAATGAATACGTTAGAGCACCTGCCTCTGTCCTATCACTTGTGTGCTAACAGCTGGTCAGTCGTAGGAGGAAGAGTGTGTGTACCTTTCGGTCGGGATAACCACTTTGACTACGGCTTCGGACAGAGTCTGTTTGTGAAGTCAAACCAAATAGTGAAAATATGACAAATGTGAATATTTGTACAGATGAAAGAAACACTGCAGGATACATACAGCAGAGAAACGATAGCATACACACTACAGCAACAGGAATGGGTGGCCCCCTATCTAAAAATGAGCGATTATTTATCCAGATTATTAAATAAACTTCCCTTACGCTTTATCCTTCGACAAACTAACACAGACTCAGCCTACCAGTGACGTAAACTGAATGGCCGTCACATTAGGTACACCTGCACAATCTATTGTTGTGTTTTCAAACCCTTATTGAGCAAACAAAAAATATATAATAGTTATGAATGGAAACAGCGAGACACTCTTGATTAACTATGAACCTTCTGCCATCTAGTGGAACATAATTTAATGACTCTGCCCATTACTATAAATCACTGCTACAGGCAGATGAGCAAAGATACGTTTGCTGTTAAGAACAAATCGTTTTTGGACAAATAAAGTGTATTATTCCGCACAGCACGAGTCACTCAGAAGTACGCACGCACACACAAAAAGTGAAAACCGAAAGCTGTATAAAAATGTCTGCCTTCACAAAGATAAATGATGCACAGTTTGAAGTAACGCGTAGACGTGCAGGTGTACCCAATGAAGTGTCTCTTTGGTACACTGCTCTGAAATCATGCGCATGCATCAAGCAAAATCAAGCCAGACGTTACCTTGTCGAGATCTACTTTGGACAAGGCCAGGGGTTTGGTGAAGTCGTTTCGAAAACGATCCCTTGGCTGTGCGTTGAAAGGAAGGCCTGACTGGGGTGGCGGCGCAGCCCTCACCCCAACTGGAGTGTAGAGCGGCTGCGGAGGAATTCGAGCCGGTTTGCCCCATCCCAACTTCATTTCAAATCCCATAATCACTTTCCCTAAAACACAAAACCAAAAAAAAACAGTATGAGAGACAGCCATAAGAATAATGGCAGAAAGGAGCATGTTTTTCAGAGTACCATCAAGCGCTGCCAAAGCTCGCTCTGCATCTTTCCGCGTCATGAAAGCCACAAAGGCTCTGTTGGAAGTCCTGCAGCGCTCCTCATCCGTGCGGGGCCACATGATCTTGACGCTGGCCAGAGGACCGTACTTACCAAACTCTTTGCAAAGGATCTCCTCATTCATCTAAGGAGCAAAAAAGTGCTTCGTGTGAGCTGGGATGCTAAAATGAGCTCGCGCCGTGGTCGAGTGTGAGGCTTACCTTGGGACTGATACAGCTGATGTATAGATTAGTGGTGGTTGGTATTGTTGGGTCATCATAAAATACTGTGGAACACAACGAGGTTTAGTAGTTGGGTTAGTCATATCTCAAGGCGCCACTGTATTTTGACTTGTTTGTGCCGTAGTACATGACAGGTTTCTTACTTGGTCGTCCTAACAATGGTGATTCCAGAATTGCGTATCCTCCTCCACCAGCTGGTTCGTTTTGCTTTCTTTTGTATCTCTCCTCCCGTTCTTCCTGAATTCTACATTTTTTGAAAACAAATGTACCAAAATATTTGTTAAAAACTGCCTAAACTTTAAACTAAACACCACACGACGAACTTTGGTGACTCACAGCTTAAGTTCCTCTTTGAAGAGCTCTAAGTTACTCTTCTTCTTTTCCTCTACCTTTCTTTTAAAAGCCTGCGAATTACAGAATCCAGTGTGACTTAGATGAAGATCGGAAGACATTTTATGACCAATATGCAGAAATCCAGGTCATTCCAAAGGGTTCGCATACGTTTTCAAGCAAGTGTAAATGAGGAGATTCGTACAGGTCCAGACTTACAGACTTTTTGCACTCTGCAGATGATGCTGGTGTGGCATCTTCAGATAGGGGAACACATTTTGAAGCAGGTCGATAAAGCCTACTTTTGGTGGCCTCTCCTGCTTCCTCATCTGCAAGAAGAAAAGTAGTCCCCAAAAACGAACAATTAAGGCAGTTGATCTTTAGTCCTTCTGCTCTATTTGTAAGTGACATTTAATTGACAGAGTTGTATTTGTGGTTAAGATGCGCTTTGGATCGTATTTAGTACTCGCAAAGATTTGAGATGGAATGTAGCAAGTCTTAAAAACTGACCCTTTGTTGGATTTACAATTCCTCCGCGGACAAAGGTTTTCACTCCACTCTTTTGACTGGGCTCAAATGATGCTAAAAATTCTTCAAAAACAACAGCTGCCTTTTCTTGCTCCTGCAACATCAACACAATCATGTCAATATAGTTAGTTAAACAACATTTTTAAAACATTTTCAGTTGAAGTTTACAAAGACCTGACCTTTTTCTTTCGCACTTCTTTTTCCTTCCTTGTTAGTGTTTTGACTGGGGGGACAGTGTTTCCCTTTTTGTCAGCCATTCTTGCACTGCAAAAAGAGAGACATTAACTTCATACCAATTAACATGGAAATGACAACCACATTAACCTAACAACTCATCTCTTTTGCACAGGTCCAAAAGTAAGTAGTGGTGCGTAAGTATTGAAGATAATATGATATAATCCCACAGCACCCATCTTCTAAAATGAACTGTTGCACTGATTTGGTATTCAAATTAGCGGGACGTGAAATCCTGTTAGTGTTGGCCTGTATCTTTGCCGGTGTCCTTCCATGCATTCGAGGATGAATTATCCCATGTAATCGTTGCACCTCTACTTGTAACCTTTCAAGCACATTAGTGAGAGCAGGAAACCGCAAGGGTCAGGCGGTCATGAAACCCCGGCAAGGCCGGAAGAAATGGTGCCAATCTCATCCTCTGCATTCAATACCTTAATCGAGACTCTAAGGCTCAAGTCTTTTTGAAGGTAATCTAAATCCAACAGGAGACATCTTTGCATCCTCGATGGTAACCTTCATGCGCACTTTGCTGTATCCTCCCATGCACCGATGCATATACAATTAAAGTATTTTCCAATCCATCCATGCACATTAGCCCAAACCCAGGCCTTTGTCGTTTCATGTACCCTTGCCTATAATCAGTCATCCCCTTTATGAACGACCATTTTCATGGAAATGACACTAAGCAACAGCTGGTGGTCCACCGCTAATTTTATATACAGTGTAGTTATTGTAACGTGACACAGAGGTGTAGTAAATAACAAGCGGTGTGGGAGGAAAAACAAAACATCACAACTGTAGTTTCGACAGAGAGTTGCATTCTTTGTGTCCTGGCAGGGACAGAAACACATGTCGTTGCTGGTTTGAAATAAGAGAATAAAGACTGCCCGAGGTAAACGGGCAACAAACTGCACTTTTAGAACCGTCACCGTGATTTTAAAGGGCCTGTTTCACCTTACCTCCGACTGACGCTTCACTTTGCTAGCATTGCTATGCTAACATCAACATTTAGCTTCGCCGACGATTGTCCACGGGGATGCAAGCTAACCCTTCAAGAAATGGACGTTTCGATTACATATTCCCTATCAAATCCTCCCTTGCAATAAAAACAAGTGTAAAGTCACCAAGTCACCAGCAACTAGCTAACGCATCAGACCGCTACCCACTAGCTACGCCAGCGAGCAACGACACACGTTAACACGTTAAAAGACCAACGCATGCACACGGGTGCTTCCCAGCTCCACTTAAACAGTGCAACTTACAGTGTTTAGTATTACTGCTTCACCATTCTGGCAGCGATGAATAGTTGATAGTAACAAGAACAGGCTACCACATAGCGGAATACACAGACGACTGCAGTTCAGTCACTAACCATTGAGGGTCATGCATATTCATGAGGGGGGGGGGGTATTTCACTCTTTGTTTGGCTCACTTTGGTCCCGCTTAGTCTCAAATGGACGTCTTGCATTTAGCCAAGAAACATTTTACACTATAACAATGTAACGTAAACTCACCACACAAAGCTGTTTTTTTTTCTAGTAGCTACGTAAATAACGATGAGGCCTTACAGAGGTTAATTGTACCTTCTGCCATCTAGTGGAAAATAATTTAATTGTTCTGCCTATCACGACATGCTGCCAGTTCAAAGTAGCAGGCAGGAAACTTACACAATTTGATTCGCCAAGCACAAGCATCAATCATACATTTTTTGTGAGCTATTTTATTTTGCATGTCATGTATTTCGCTGTTTGATGCAACCATGTGAACTAAAACACATTTCAAAAATAGTTCTGAGTAAATCATTCCCAGTTAAGTAAAGAAAGTTACCTTTTGTTTAAGGAACACCTCTGCGGCTTATTAATAAATAGGAGGGGAGGTCTTAATGCCTAAAATGGCCACCATACCATATCGACCACCGCCAGCATCATCAGTACCTCCACCTCAGTGGCGGCCCACCCACCCCCTTGCACCTCCCCTCAGTGACGCGTGCCTCTGCACGCGCATGGGCGTAGAATCTGCGGCTGTGCGCTGCTGCTGCTATCATTGAGACTCAATTCCTCTTTCTTTTTTTTTTCCTCTTTTTTTTTTAAACGAAAATGGCGTCCAGTCAAGGAAGTGTGGGAGCTGTCGCGGCGCTCCAGAACCACCACCACTACCCGAGCGTACCTCACTGGAGCCCGGGGAGCAGCCAGTACCAGCAGCAGTACCACCAGCAACAACAGCAGCAGCAGCAGCAGCAACAGCAACAGCAGCACCTCACGGCCCGGAGCCTGGAGCGAGCTCTGGAGGATGCCGTGTGCTCCGGGATTCTCAACCTAAGCGGGCGGAAGCTGAGGGAGTACCCGGGAGTGAGCTACGACCTCACCGATACAACACAAGCAGGTGGAGTATCACCAATGCATTCCGGTATAAAAATGTGTTCGCTTGCATACCCGGATGTTACATTGTGAGGACAACGAGTCTGACTGCGTTGTTGTCTCCATGTGTCTGCGCTTACGCAAAGCGACCGCTGTAATGATTTGCATCATTTATTTCTAGCACAAGGGGCTCGGTTGCCGCTCGGTTGTTTTGGGCGAAACCAGCAGCCACTCGTTTCACAGCCCCCCC
>NW_017805406.1:444294-513530 GCF_001891065.2 Hippocampus comes
ATACATGAATGAGACGTCGGCAGGCGCACCCAAATCAGCCACTGCGCATGTAGTGCATTGGAGGAGAATATGAATGAAACATTTCCAATAGATTCTGGGATTTAATTTTAGTGCGGTGCATTTTTTTGGTCGCATGCGGACAAAAGATCGTCCTTGCAGCCTCACCCTTCTTTACATGCGTGCGTGCGCGATGCTTAAAAGAGCACGCAGAAAGGAGGAAGATACACTAGTCTCGGTTCCTACCTCTTATTTCTATTTTATATGCAGCCGTTTGGTTTGTTAATATTAGCTCTTGCATACAGGAAATTTCTACCGGGCTTTTAGAAGATGCACATGAAGGCACACAATTGTTATAATTCAATGAGATTCCAAGGAATCTGATCTCGCAGGCAGCCTGATCAGTCAGTTATTATTCATTCTGTCAGCATCTTAAGTCATTATACTTGCCACTTAGAGGGTTCATGTCTGCTAATGATAGTTTTCTTCTCTGATATGTCCATATACCATATGGTGTTACACTTTGTCATGTATATCTCAAAGCACAGGATGGTGATTGATTGGAGGTGAGCACCCCGGGGAATGAAATGTGGTCAAATTGTTTCATATCCACAACAGCTTTGCTACGAATGTTTACCCTTTACGATGGACAATGCAAGGCAAGCTACAGTAGTTTCCAAACTTAAGCATAGTGGATGGCCGGGGCAAGCATATGATGCAGAACGATTATAGTGTTTGATTTTTTTAAATTCTAATTTGTTTGTATTTCATTAATTATATTTTTTATCAGTTAGTTTTAGCTAGTATTTTGAGCATGTTTGTTAATTTTTATTGATTTCGAAAATTCTTTTTTTTTTTTAGTTTTAGTATTAGGTTGTTTTTTTAATATATATATGGAGTATTTGTGAAGTGTAAGATAAAAAGGTCACTATGTACTGTGTGATAAAGTAAACTGCAATTCGACTTGATTCTGTACAGATGTATGTCAAAACTGAATCCATCTAAAATGAACCCCAAAAACTAATGTATGAGATTAATAGACAAAAACAAAAACGAGACATTTTCGATTTTAGTATTGTATGTTGTAGTTTCAGCCAGTTTTGTAAACGTAACATTTAGTTTCAATTAGTTTTTTTGAATTTAAGTATTTAAATTTTTACTTTATTTCACTGGCAAAGATGTTTTTCACTTTTAGCTTTAATTTCATTAGTTTTCTTAACTCGGTATGATGTTCCCCAAATAAACTTTGTTGACTTGATCCAAATTAACTTTCTACTGCAATCGCGAAACGAAAACAGCTTGTCTATGCTGCCGGCAGCCATTGTTTTTGCAGGTGAGCTTTGAAGGCTGAATGAAAGGCGAGGTTTTGTGTTGTTGCTGTTTGTACTCAGGGTCTGGCTAAGTGCGGGTCATCTGACTAATGAGCGGTGTTGTGCAAAGAAAGCAAGGGAGTCTCCTCGCACAAGGGTGTCTGTTTGCAGTGCGCCACTGGCACTTTGTCTCCACTCGGTTTGTTTTCTCATGGGAAAGAGCTGCGGGCTGAGGGCCTGACTGGAGAAGGCTTGGTTAATAACCTGGGCAGATGTTCAGGTTCATATGTCAGCGTTAGCTCACTCTACAGAGGACCCGCATCACCCTGCTAGACGGTGTGAGGTATTTGCACTGTTTGCAAGTCGCAGCATGTGGAATTCTCTTGAAATGTTCATTTGTGGAACTGAGTCGAGTAGTGACTCTCAACTGGTGGTTAGGACACAAAAGTGGGTCGCTAAGACATTTGGAATGGCGGCAATAAGAAAGAAGCAATGCTCTAAAGTGGGCCAGAATTTGAGATTTGGCCAATCGAACTTCTTCTTGACTTAAAGAATTGGTGTTATGGCTTTTAAAAAAGGGCTCAGGCTTGTATTTAACAATTTAACACACCTCCTCAAAGTGCACAAGGTCACAGACAAGATAAAGTTTAATCTTTGTTTGTAGGTCACTCTGGCTGGATAAAAAAAAAAAAGGTAAGCTGTGAAATACTTGCAAAATGTAAACATTCCGGCCCCAGAAATCGTATTGTATCGTTACTATTCGTCATTATCACGTGTTTTTTTTTTCCCTGCCTGACCTTCTACTTGAGTTTTGCAAAATGGCTTTTCTACCAGCAAGGCTTAAAATGTGTTTCTCCAGTTGATTTCCATGCTCAGGCACAATGAATAAAAGTACTTTCATGGCTTGAGTGTGACCAGCAAAGCTCTTCTAAGTCATGTGTTGTCACATTCTTGTGCTTGCTTCTCCAAGATGCCTCACTGAGGACCGACAGCCCTCAAACACACTTGAATTTAATTATCAACCTGTGTCAATTCTGTGCTCGTCATAATAGTCCAAGCACAATGCAGGGTGATTCACGGAGAAAAAACAAAAATGACAGGCTGCATAAAAACAACCGGTTCTAACTATATTTGGCATGGTCGCAGCCACGTGACTGTAGCTTGACAATCTCTATTCCTGCGCAGTGATTTTCCGGCCCGGGGCTCTTTCATGATGTGCTCGCGCATGTTGAGACACGACATAGTTGTCCAAGCAAAAAAAAAAAACCGGGGCTGTTTCATGATGTGCTCGCGCATGTTGAGACAAGACATAGTTGTCCGAGCAAAAAAACAAGGCCATATCACTTTAATGATGTCACACTACAGTAATCACTCGTTGGACTTAATCTGTCATTAAAGCATGTAGTTACGGTTTATGTAACAGTGAAAACATTTTCCACTACATTAGTACCACAACACCGTGTTCATTTATTTGACACCGCCTATTGTGTGTTTGCCGTAAGACGACATAATTGGCGCTCCCTTATTTTTCCCGTCTCTGCAGTCATTTAATATTAATGTGGCCAACATTTCACGCAATGAGGTCAACATAGGCAAAACTCTGCACTGTGATCAAGAAACACGAGCTTTGCGCGGCTTTCAACACTTGGTTTTCATTCCGCTTATTTAAGTACACGTGAATAATGGAATCTAATCAAAATACTGGAGCTTTATGTTGTTCAAATAGATAGTCATTTTCAATGGAGTCACTCAGTTTTGAAATTATTGCAGAATAATGAAACTGTGCGGTCTTATAAGTTGACTGTAGTTAAAACTGCTCTGCTAACTACTCCTGACTGTGATAATTAGTTAAATGATACTAACATTGACATTTTTACATGTTTTTTCTTTCCTGCCCACAACTTAGCGGATGTCAATGAACTGTAACACGGCTCCTTTATGTTAATGACATCTTGAATGTTTAAAGGGTTACTTCCTGTGTTAAATCCTTGCGAGAGCGACAGCAGTGAGAGAAGCAGCGCTCAGCAGGATGTCTATTTTAGAGTTTGCTGTGTCATTGGCAGAAGGAGCCAGACATCATCTGCACCTCCGGCACAAATGAATGGATTGCCGATTTGGCCTGGAGGTGTGGCAAGAGTGGACTCTTGCTGGGAGCGTCTGCCAGGCAGCAGGTGGAAGAACAAGGCCCACTGTGGGCTGCAGATGGCGTGTGGTCTTGGTTGGAGGAGGGAAACGGGAGGTGGACACGCCTGTGCGCCACCCCCACCAAACCTCCGGTGGTGCGAAGAATCCCCAGCTGTGAGGCTTCTCGGGAGGGGCCGGGGGTCCCCAAATGCAGCTGCGTAACATTATTAAGCTTTAAGCATTTACAGTACTGTTAATGGAAGGTGCTTGCACCCTTTGACCGCAGCTTTGGTCTTCTCAAGGTGATAATTGGTGTTTCCTTTAACCCCCATAGGCCGATTTCCTGCGGACTGACAAAGTGTCTCATATGGTCTTCTCACATCTGCTTTCTGGATTCTTCCTGGCCTCTGCTATTGAACGTCATGTGGATGAAGCTCAATATTTAATAGCCGCATCATGGTAGCTAGAAGAAAATTTCACGTGTTACCTTATTGGATGAAGGAGCAATGATGTTGACTGATACAATATGTTTATCTGTGGCTCTACATTTTGTCACGGTTTGGCATCAGCTCATTTGCACAATCAATAGGTGTCCAAACTAGGTCGGCTCCACATACGATAAATCGCTCGCCTATGTCCCCATTGATTTGAAAAGACAACGCTTATCTTTGCTGAGTTATGGAGAAAGCGAAAGCGAGGAAGAGAGGGCGAGAGCTGCAGATATTGTGGACATGAAAATATTTTTTCAACGGTCCATAAATGTTCTCAACTCTGGTTGTTGACGTCTGCAGGATTCTTTGTAATCTATATATAGTTGGGTCAAACGTGATTTGAGCAGTTTTTTCGAGACGGTCACGCTGCGTAATATTTGTGATGACATTTTGTGGATTTTGTGCAGAGAATGGCAGAACAATCATTTTAATTACAAAATCCATATTTTCAAACAATTTGAATGGTTGGAATATCTCATTAGTACACTGCCGTGCGACTTCTTTAAGGCATTAATGTCCCTCCCAGTGGGATCAATAAAAGGAATTGTAAATTCATCCATGCAGTACGACGAAGATTGATGTAATTTTAGACCGCAGTGTTCAATGATGACATGTTCCCCACTCACTATGTTGTATTGATCTGTCTGCCTAGTAGTCAATGGTTTTTGCCTACGACAGAGACAATGCCTGTATGTTCTCAGTAAACATTATGGACAAAAGTAGTTGACCAAGACATTTTGGACAATTCCAACTTTTTGCCAGCATTGGTGTTGCTCTGAGATCAATAAAACGCCAACATTTGGAACTTCTTCAGATGACCATAATGTTGAGCATCTTCCCAGAATAGTGAAGGCAAAGGGCGGGACAAATTTTCTTTTCTTCCATTTTCAAGATGCCATATTTTTTTTTTGTTTCTAAAGCGTGTTTTGTGTTTGTCGGCAGATCTGTCCAAGAATCGTCTTTCTGAGGTCCCTCCAGAAGTTTGTCTCTTTGCCCCACTGGAGTCGCTCAACCTCTACCACAATTGTATCAAGTGCATCCCAGAAGCCATCATTAACTTGCAGATACTGACGTATCTTGACATCAGGTGATCATGCCACACTTCTGGCCCCTGGTCCTTATTATCCAGAGATACAAAGTACAATTATGACGTGTGCGTGTGTGTTTCAAATACCTGTTCCATTTTTACTGCGAAACATTGTACTTGAATATGTAAGTGTTATTTGCTCTCCATTTTTTCCCCCCTCTCCAGTCGGGCGGGACAATTTTTCTATTCTTCCATTTTCAAGATGCCATATTTTTTTTTTTTTGTTTCTAAAGCGTGTTTTGTTTTTGTCGGCAGATCTGTCCAAGAATCGTCTTTCTGAGGTCCCTCCAGAAGTTTGTCTCTTTGCCCCACTGGAGTCGCTCAACCTCTACCACAATTGTATCAAGTGCATCCCAGAAGCCATCATTAACTTGCAGATACTGACGTATCTTGACATCAGGTGATCATGCCACACTTCTGGCCCCTGGTCCTTATTATCCAGAGATACAAAGTACAATTATGACGTGTGCGTGTGTGTTTCAAATACCTGTTCCATTTTTACTGCGAAACATTGTACTTGAATATGTAAGTGTTATTTGCTCTCCATTTTTTCCCCCCTCTCCAGTCGAAACCTCATATCCGTTTTGCCCAAACACTTGTTCAACCTTCCACTCAAAGTTCTGCTTGTGGGCAACAACAAGCTGGTGTCCATCCCCGAAGAGATCGGCAAAGCCAAAGAACTGATGGAACTTGTAAGCAGCTTTTCTCTCCCCATGCTTAAACAAGCTACGCATACAGCATGCCACGCTTGTTGGATGTTTTCAATCTCTCTCCCCATTACAGGATGTGAGCTGTAATGAGATCCAGGCGCTGCCAGCCCAGATCGGGCGTCTCCATGCCTTACGAGAACTCAACATTAGGAAGAACTGTCTGCAGATTCTTCCGGAAGGTCAGAGTGAAACCCTGACATGAACCTGACCCTATGTTGCACTAACTCATTTTTCTTTCGGTGTAAATGGTTGATGGATGAATCATTTAGAATATTTCCGAAAGGTCTCTCTCTATTAGATAGACCCGAATGTAATGTCACCGTATATTGTATGTGCATATATTGTATATAATGTAGAATTGTTGGTATTAATAATGACTTACCCAGTGAGCAACAACAGCTCTTTGTGACACACGTACGTCCAATTTGCCGACAGAGCTGTCTGATCTCCCTCTCATTCGACTTGACTTCTCCTGCAATAAGATCACAGAGATCCCAGCAACCTACAGGAAACTCAGGCAACTGCAGCACATTATCCTCGATAACAATCCTATGCAGTCTCCTCCAGCACAGGTGAGTTCCAAGGCTTGGGCGCAAGCAATACAGATCTGGCACGATTGCGCCATCTGGTGGAGAAAGCAACACATCTCTCGTCAACGTTTCAGATTTGCCTCAAGGGAAAAGTGCACATATTCAAGTACCTAAATATTCAAGCGTGCAGGTCGGACAAAAAGCCAGACGCCCTGGACCTGCCGTCCCTCGGCAAACGCTGTCTTCCACAGCCGCTCACAGATAGGTATGCCTCTGCCAAAGTGATGTTTGATCCACCAATTGTTGTGTTGTAGTTCTCACAAGTTCGAGTGCCATACCGACTCGTGTTCTTACCTGTGTGCAGCATGGAAGATTTTTATCCCAGTAAGAACCACGGGCCTGATTCGGGAATTGGGAGTGACAATGGTGACAAGAGGCTGTCAACAACAGAGGTCAGACATCAAGTAAATAAAAAGAGTGGACCCTAACCTATAAACTAATGTCCACATACACGTTTTGTAATTTTTAATAGATGTTGATAATTGATGACTTAATTACAATTAAATCAATTATAAATTCTAATATTAAAACCTGAAATGAAATTGTTGAACTAAACAAGTGTACCCATTCATTTAAACTTTTTTTTTTTTGGGACCCATCTCTGAATGACGTTTCCATTCAGCCTTTTTTAAGAATCAAATGTGACCCCTTTGAGCCTAAAAGCTTTCCCTCCTCCAGACTAGGGGAACTGATCACAGAATGGAGGCCAAAGTGTGCCACATATGACTTTGAATCAATCTTTGTGTTTAAAATGTCATTGAAGCGAATGTAGACTGACAGAGCATCTCTTTGCTTCACGCAGCCTTCGGACGACGACACCGTCAGCCTCCACTCTCAGGTGTCTGAGACGGCCCGCGCCGATGCCCTCTCAATCCTTTCCAAAATGGACTCTTGCAAAGGTTACCAACAATAAGTATCCGATTACCCCTTTGAACGCAGTAACGGAAGCGAGGGGGATGAATTGAATGAAGTGCCTAGACGTATATACATAAGCGAGCGTTAATGTGATCATCGCGGATGCTTCCTCCCTCTATCAGATCAGGATCTGTATGACTTTATAGAACCCAACCCGGATGAGGATCCTGCTCTGTCAGAGTGTGATGGACAGCAGAATTGTCATGTGTCGTGTATTAAGGTAAGGAGCTATCTTCTCGTCGTCTCTTCCGAGCTCGGACTGAGAAATGACAGAAATGTTTCTTCCATTGTGTATTTCAGGAATTGGAAAAGGTTCTTAACTTGTCTCACCAAAGCAAAGACAAGGAGAGCTGGAAAGAGGAGTCGGGGTAAGATTCTATTTCTATACATATATACACAAAAATAATAATTAACTCATTCACTCCCAAAGACGTTTTGAAACGTCTTTTCAGACAAGAAAATTAAGTGTGCTGCATTATACTGGGAGCTGTTTCTGATATTTTCTAACGCCTTGCAACTAAATGAGGAAACTAGAACATCATGAACATATCTCAGTTTGTGGGCTGGTAATGCAACTTTTGAAGGCCTGCCGTGGTGTGAGACTGTCTCACTCTTATTTCATGCTCATATCTATTCTACTAATAAAAAGACAAGAGGAATGTAATAACGGGAGTTGGGTCGATGATGACTGTCGCGGGGAATACCTTCGTACACGTGAAGCTGTACTAGGCCTACGCTCCTGTCCGCCTCGCAGCTCCGACAAGGAGCAGCTACTGGAGGAGGAGGAGGATGACGAACTGAAGGAGGTGCTGGATCTGAGGAAAATCGCCGTCCAGCTTTTGCAGCAGGAGCAGCAGAACAGGTGCGCGGCTCCTCCGCTTGACTTATCGCCGTGCATCGCGAACGCGGCTCGAGCACATTTTCACGGCTGTCCTCTCTTAGCGCTAACAATCTTATCGGCTTCACGTCGCTTGGCATCGGTTCGCCCTTCATCCTGTTTTCTCCTTTTCTTTCCGTCGCGGTGGCCGTGTGATGTATTGCTTCTAGACGACGCTCCTTAATTTGCCGAGCGGAAAGTCTGATCCATCGGCGCAGAGTGACTGGTCGAGCTCACAGGTAGAGAAAGAGGCTTTTCTTTACAACCGTTTCCCCTGTCGGTATGTCTACGTGCACGAGTGAATGGACGCCAGTGTTCCTCCAGAAAAATGTGTCAATTACTACTTTGTCTAGCAGCCTTTTCCTATTTAGCATTTTTTACTTCATTGACACATTTTTTTTTCCAATACATCTATCGGAAACAACTCTTTATCTTACACTTAATGACATTGCTAACTTTCACCACTTGCAATAGTGATCCAGATATTTCTCTGCATCATCCTGCATCTTGTACAAACGTGGTACAAACACAACAGGAAGCTTGCAGCGTGCTGCTTTTAGCTGTCAAGTCTGCTAGCAATCAGCTGATGGCCACTGCAAGCTGCTCCTCCATGCGCATACCACAATTACGGGACTTGCCCCTTTAAATTACACTCATCGGTTATTCCTAGACATCCTCGGGTCTCTCGCAAGGCGCTTTGGCTATTTTTTCAAGAAAATTCTTATTGTTCTGAATAACTTGAATTGGATGTTTACATTGTGCCATACAATCGTTAACCTTACCCAGGAAAACTGCCAGGTTATGATTTACCTTTATCGTACGTGACTGTCTTGTGTCTGCAGATTCCTAAGTCACTCTGGGAGCTCCAGCAGCAAAGCCAGGCCTCCTCCTCAAATCCGCAGGTGCGTTGCTGTGCCACATGCTTCCTGTTCTGCACGCACTCAGCAGTGCTGGTGGAATGGCAACGATGCCGCAGTTATTGATATGCACTTCCGGAATCAATTATGCAGTAGACCAAACTTTAAAAATTCTATCCGTGCCCAAATATAGTCAATATATGGAGTCAACTGTTAAATATGAAATGCCGTGGACTCGTGTGATACAGGTGCACAATCTGATAGCTGTATCAATTCATGACATTCAAAAAGGCAGAATTTGTCACCTCTTGTATTGCAAAATGGTGCATAAAAGCTGGATTTAAACATGATCGCTTCTCTGATTTATTATAGCGCTTCCCTGGATGAGGGACATAGTGGCGCATCGGTGCTAAGTGGACAGGTACGATCTACCTACGTACGTGTATTTCTTTTAGCTGTGTGTCTGTAGTCTGGAGGGAACCAATAATCTCCTTGTTTTCATAGCCTCCGTCATCCTGCTCCTTTGACAGCAGCCTGAAGATGGATCAGTCAGATTCCGAGTCCAAATGGCCAGAAGTGCCACCTGTTCTCAATCAAAATGAAGATCGCAAGAGAAACAAATATCTGAGAAAAGATTATCTCAAGGTGTGCGCGCACGCGCAGTTGTCTGCTTCTAACAGAGCTTTGCGGACAAAAACCAAACTGATGTGCTCCATTCTTCATCCAGCTCTTCCGATGTCGATTATCTCAAATTTTTTGACTGAATTCCAGTTATTTCTGGATTCTCAAAAATCTGTTTTCATCAAAAAAAAAAAAAACATTGACTGACGCTGACTTCTGCAAACTGATGTCCCACCCTTACGTGGAAATTGGTATGGCGTAATCTTGTTTATGATCCGATAGGGATGAAAGTTTTCTGGCGGTTCAGTTTTTCCAAAGAAGGTATTGATTGAACAAAGACAAACCGTTTTGTAATTAAAACCTTTATTTGCTTGCTATCTCGACAGTACAAATGCCAGAGCGCCCGAAAAAACTGCAGCGGGAATGATGACTGTGAGGTGCGTGCGTGTATGGGAAAGAGTCATCATCATTAATCCCGAATGATATCCTGCATGTGACATTTATTTTGTCTGCAGGAGAGTTTACGCAACTCGGAATTCAGCACCGCACTCACCGTGTTTGGACTCAAGCCAAGATCAGGTACGACCCGTGTACATGTAAATCCAAACGTTTACGTTATATAAGCATGCAAAAATATAAAACTACCCAGCCATATGTTCATACCTACCGGTGGGTTTATTTTTAGATTATCATAACTGTGTTACCATAATAATAACGTTATATCAATCCAATGTTTATTTGTTTGACATACATGACTTTTTGGGGAAAATCGTGTTTGCAGATAAATCCATAGAACGGTGATGTAATGATGAACTTACTTGGAAAACAGCAGTCTGTCGATTATTTTCTTCTGAAGTTAAACTGAAGCGCAGTTCTCTGGAAGCGAGGTGGTTTCTAGGGAAACAAACAAATCCCTCACCTCGCAGTTAATCACAGCGGAATCTCCTGGGGCACTCCCGGTTTCACTCTGGACACTGTTTACATTTGAAGGCACTTGATTTAAAACTCTTCAGTGCTATAAATCAGTCACGTTCAGCATCGTGTTCTTCACTGTTTCACAGAAATGTTTTTAACGTAACCCGTAGAGCTCATCTGAACTATTTTGCATGTACTTTGTGTTGGCATGTATTTATTTTTTTTTTCACTTCATTATCCGGAAGTCTTAACAGTTTTGCTTATTTTATATTCCAGCCTTCGCCAGAGGAAGTCATCAGGAGTTGAGCTCGACTGAGCCCAGCTTCACCATGAGGAGAAAGATGGAGCATTTAAGAGAGGAAATTGAGCAAATCGGAATCCTACGACAGGTTGTTTCCTACCATTTGTATAATTACGAGTATGATTTGACATGTATCCAAATTTTATGACACAGGCCAAAACAGTTTCAGGTTTACTCATAATACAGTATTTGTAGTCTGACCGTGCTGGCTTCTCAGCAAATGTCTCCTAAACTCAAATGAACTCCCGGCGTTGAGCAACATCCACTCCCAAAGGCTCTTGGGAGTTAGCGTTTGAGCAACGTTTTAAGCCTGTTCTCCTGAGAATTTATGTGGGTTTTGCTTTTAAAGCCTGTGGATTCCAAATTGGCTTGGCCTTTTCCATTACATAACCACTGCACCATCAATGACTCCACTGCAGACTACAATCAGAATATTAAACACGGTTGAATGAATACTTCTCTGCCAATAAAAAAAAGTCATCTTATCTTTGTTCCAAAAAACATGTTTAATTGCAGAACATCGAGTCCAGACTGAAAGTGTTGCTTCCAGACGATGTCGGAGCCGCTCTGATGGATGGCGTGGTCCTTTGTCATTTAGCCAATCACATTTGTCCTCGCTCTGTGGCCAGCATTCACGTACCTTCCCCTGCAGTGGTAGCGCACTTTGATTTAATGCAACTTTTAGTGTGAGGCAGCTCATAGGCGTCCGCGTTTTCGTGACGATCCTTTTTTTTTTTTGTGTCATCTCAGCCAAAGCTCAGCATGGCTAAATGCCGTCGAAATGTGGAGAACTTCCTGGATGCCTGTAAAAAAATGGGAGTTCCCCAGGTAAGCCTCTACAAACTTCCCGTCCTTACTCATGCCATTTTTATTGAGCAATGGTTTAAGTAATACTGCCAAAATGTCCATCGTTACGTAATATGAAAAAAAAAAAAAAAAAAACCTTAATATCGCTGAAACTAATCCTGATACAACCTTAGTGACCCATTCAATCAGAATCAATTAAAATTTAGTTAATTTGGACAAAATAATGCATTGCAACCCTCTTGTCTTAAAAAAAAAAAAAAAAATGTGAATACCCAGAGAGCAACACAAACTACATATTCCAAAAAACAATTCTCGCACATAATGGTGCCCCCTTGTGAGGCCCGAACTCAAGACCCTTCAGAATATGAGACTGATTTCAAAAGGGGGTTTTTTTTTGGTAATTTTTCGTAGTAATGACCAAAATGCCCCATTGTTTGACTAGTGGCAATGGAGGGTAGTGCAGGCATTATTTCTCATGGCCACTCTAAATTAATTCTGCTCTTGATAGTCTCGTTGCACAAAACAGGATAACTCAAATATAACATTACTTTCACTTGGTGGAAAAAAATGTAATCAGTTCTTTCTTGACCAGAGTATCTGTACGTCTGTTTCCTGTCAAGAGTCTAACTTCCACTTGCAATTTTTTTGTTTTTGTTTTTTTCTGCGAATGCAGGACAAGCTGTGTCTGCCCCATCACATCCTGGAAGAACGTGGCCTGGTGAAGGTCAGCTTGACCGTGCAGGCCCTGCTGGATCTGCCCGCCATGAAGCCCACGCAACTATCGGCTGCTTGACATAAATCCGTCAGGCCCGAGACCACGCCCACTTTACCGGTGGGGGACCAGAGATCCCCGTCTTCCCGCCTCAATCGGAAGTCGAGGACCCGGAGGCTCTCGGCTTTGCTCGTGCCCGACAGAAACGGGAGAGAAGATAGTCAACGTTCTCCTGTCCCTGTGTATGATGTCACACACTTCCTGTTCATCACGGCTTTGACTTTGTATCCTCTTGCGACTTCCACCACTGGTACTGCTTGGACAAGACTGCGGCTCTTAAAAGAAGTCCTGCTGATCCCTCTCTTGATGCTGAGTGGTTAGCGAGCCTGCGTCAAGTGCCGGTCGTGACATGTAACTGACTCATTGATGAACGTGGCGTTAAATCCGGTTTGCGTTCTTTCAACTTTATACCGGTAACTTTTCTGCCAGTTTGAGCACTCTGCCGTTCCAAAACTTTGCCTTTCCAAATGCATGACGACCACGTTTTGTTGTTCCAAGTCATGGCATCGCAAACCTTCTGTAAACTAGTGTACAAATCCTCCGCTTGTCGATATGACCACTGTGATAACGCGTAGCCCACTGCGGTTCCAGAGCATTTCCTCCTGTTTTTATTTCAAGTCATGTATTTTTTACATTTTCTACCGTTTTATACTTTGCCACACACAGACACAAGAGAAGCTTTTTTTTCATCTTTGCTTTGGATGCTTTTACAGTGGAGCGATTCAAACACGCCGGGACGACTTCCACAAAGCACAACGTGCAGTTTCATGCTCAATCATGTCGGGGGAAAGCGGAAATGATTTTGGCATTTGTTGTCTCTTTGCCAATGTTTGAGGATTTTGTTTCGCGCATTTGTACTTTTGGCCCATATTCTGATCACGATGCAGTCTTGAATCGGTTATCACATCCTCAACCTCGTATTTTACTGGTGTGATTTATTTTTTTCCCACTTTTGAATTGTAACCATTATTTATTTATTTAATGATGATTTCTTTTTACTTGAAAATTATTTTGAGTCTTCTTCGTACTGCCATTGACAGGACTCACGGGTCTTTTCAAATAATCTCCTTTGAATAAAGGTCACAAAGTAATTAATGATATGGGTCTAGGATTAACCAAGTGCTGACTGAATTGCCCCCCTCTCCCCTTTCTTCCTTTTCATTTTTTGACTCTGAGTGACTGTTTTCAATTGTGACTTCATCACTTCCTTCCAAGGAACACATACTTCTTGTACTCAATTTTTTTTATAAACATGGTTGCAGTATTTCGGAAACCTTTTCTTTCAACTGCACTATATGGATAGGACATGGGAATGTGCTCAACTAGGAATATATTATCTGAGTCAACTTCAAGTGTAAACAGTGCCGGAAAACCAGAACATGACATTCTGTTACACTTGAAAGGAGTATTTTTTGCAGTTAACGGTAATCTGATGTGCTCGCATCCCATATCTGCTTCCCTTTTGGGTTTTTTTTTTTTTTTTTTTTTTTTAACATGACAGACAAACTGACTGAATTTCATTGAAGAAAGGCACATTTAGCACTATATATTTTTTATTTTTTTTTTAACTGTCAAAGAATACATTTATGTTGGCATCATGGAAACAGTCTGGTTGATCACGAGTGATGGTAGCAAGTTTTATAACCCTCATCTGCGTTATTTAAGACGAAAAAAAAAAAGAAATGAAACCAATACGTAAGCTACCTCTGCGGTCACATGATTTGACTTCCACACCTTACCCAACAGAACTGTTTTGTTCTCCTCCATGAGTTTACGATCACACAGATGATATGCAAATGTGCTGACACACACACACAAAAGCTGCTTGAGAGAGGGGGACGTGACTGCATAAATGTTTTAACATTCACCGTAACAGTCTGTTCTGCAAATTCCACGAGCTGGCCGGTCTGTCATGACTTGTCCATCATAAATCATATGCTGCTGATGAGTCATATGATTCATACCTTGCATAAGTGAACCAATCATAACCATGTGAGCACCTTTAAATGATGTCCATGACTCGAAATGACCAAAAATGGACCACACGGATACTTCCCGCTTTTTGTTTGAGCGACACAGTGAATGAAGGTGGAAAGAAATGTAGAACAATAATTGTCAAATTTCTTATGTTTGGGTCTCTCGTACTCACGTGCTCTCGCTCGTTCTCGTTTTCAAAAAGCAACACGCATCCGGTTAATGTCAGCCGAGGCATGCCCGCTAAGCTCCATACCAGCATCCTGTACGTTATTTAAGGCAAGGCCGTTTTATTTTTATTGCACATTTCAACCCAATGTCAACCAAAAGCACAACATTTAAAAGCATTTACAAGCAAACAGCTCAAGATATTTAAAGGCAAAAAGAACTAAAGTATTTTACAAGGAACTATTAAAAATAATGTACCTTGACAATAATGAAACACATTTACAAACAAAACGTTGAAAATGAATTTAAAAGCAAAGTAATCTAAAATTGCTGACAGATCTTAATCAAAGGCATCGTTTTTAACCTGGGTTTGAAAGCATCTATACTTTGGGCTGACTTCTGTTGGCAGCTTGTTCGACTTGCCTGCAGCATAACAACTACATGCTGCTTCACCGCGTTTGCTTTGACGTGTAACTGATTCTGGCGTCGCGGTTTTATTCAATTTTTTTCTCAAGTTTTATCCATGACATTCTTTTTCTGTGAATACTTCCACAACTGGCAAAAAGGCAGTGATATTTGATAGTGATATTTGGCTTCGGGGGGAAATTTCAGGATTAGTTTAAAATGCACTTTACAGGTGGAGTTAATTTGAGCTTCTCTAAACTTTTGAATGCACAGGTCCATTTGTTCTATGTTTCTGTGTACTTTTTGCAACTCGCTGTTCATGAGCTCAATGGCAAAATTCTCGCAAAAGGTTTTTTTTTTTTTAAATTTGTTGTCCAGGAATGGATCGATACATTTCCTCGTTCAATGAAAAATGATTACTTTCACATCACTCTTCATTATGCCGTTTTCCTGATTTCAAAATCATGAAAGCTAAGATGACAATTCATGGCCTTTCATGACCCAATCCAAGACAACGGTACAACCATGATGTCAAAGTGACATTAAGACACTGCCAGAAAACAAAAATTACACACAAACTTTTTTTCCCCTGTATTTTAAAGTAGGTCAAGTGCATGTGAAAATAATGAATGACCGAAGCTCTGTGCATATCATCTGTAATAATTTTCCCTCCAAGTTTCTAACAAAAAAAAAAAAAAATCAAAAAATTGTTATAAATAAATTCTTTGCAATTCATTCTCGCCTCCTGTTTTTCCCTCCATTCTACAAATTGTATGATTCAGTGTGGAACTGTCAAACATTTTGGAAAGGAATCCCAAAGTGTAGGGGTATTAAATGGTGCAACATATAAAGTGTGTCAGAAATCTAAAAGCATTTACAAACAGCTCAAGATATTTAAAAGCAAAAAGAACGAAAGTATTTTACAAGGAACTATTAAAAATAATGTACCTTGACAATAATGAAACACATTTACAAACAAAACGTTGAAAATGAATTTAAAAGCAAAGTAATCTAAAATTGCTGACAGATCTTAATCAAAGGCATCGTTTTTAACCTGGGTTTGAAAGCATCTATACTTTGGGCTGACTTCTGTTGGCAGCTTGTTCGACTTGCCTGCAGCATAACAACTACATGCTGCTTCACCGCGTTTGCTTTGACGTGTAACTGATTCTGGCGTCGCGGTTTTATTCAATTTTTTTCTCAAGTTTTATCCATGACATTCTTTTTCTGTGAATACTTCCACAACTGGCAAAAAGGCAGTGATATTTGGCTTCGGGGGGAAATTTCAGGATAAGTTTAAAATGCACTTTACAGGTGGAGTTAATTTGAGCTTCTCTAAACTTTTGAATGCACAGGTCCATTTGTTCTATGTTTCTGTGTACTTTTTGCAACTCGCTGTTCATGAGCTCAATGGCAAAATTCTCGCAAAAGGTTTTTTTTTTTTTAAATTTGTTGTCCAGGAATGGATCGATACATTTCCTCGTTCAATGAAAAATGATTACTTTCACATCACTCTTCATTATGCCGTTTTCCTGATTTCAAAATCATGAAAGCTAAGATGACAATTCATGGCCTTTCATGACCCAATCCAAGACAACGGTACAACCATGATGTCAAAGTGACATTAAGACACTGCCAGAAAACAAAAATTACACACAAACTTTTTTTCCCCTGTATTTTAAAGTAGGTCAAGTGCATGTGAAAATAATGAATGACCGAAGCTCTGTACATATCATCTGTAATAATTTTCCTTCCAAGTTTCTAACAAAAAAAAAAAAAAAAAAAATCAAAAAATGATTATAAATAAATTCTTTACAATTCATTCTCGCCTCCTGTTTTTCCCTCCATTCCACAAATTGTATGATTCAGTGTGGAACTGTCAAACATTTTGGAAAGGAATCCCAAAGTGTAGGGGTATTAAATGGTGCAACATATAAAGTGTGTCCCATCCTACTATGTGGGAATGAATATTATGTCATCAGTGACTTGTTCTGCAGAAATATGCAACTTTAGTTTGCTTCCGTTACATCGTTCATACTTGAATAATGACATTTTATTTGCAGTGGACCCCCCCGAGGAGATTAAAATCATAGATCCTGATCATCTTGGCCGTCTGGAGATTACATGGACTCTACCGGCGAGTTTACGTAAATTGAAAGACTGTCCTCAACTGTACAAGGTGGAATACTTCAACGCTTATTCGCAGAGATGGGACGTGAGTAGCACCTTTGCAACGCTCCTCATGCACGGAAGAACTGCTTCAATAACTCAGATACAAGCATAGTAACTGAGAATACGATTCCCTCCCAACCCCCAGATTATTCAGACCCCTCAGAGGACATACAGCGCTCAGTTTGATCTGATGAAGGAAATACGAGTTAGAGTGTACACCCTGCTGAGTGGACGCTGCACTAATAACACTTGGATCAAGAGTGGGAACTTCACGGAATTGGTGCAGAAACCTCCAAGCCTAGGTCAGTCAGCTGCAAAAAGCAGTGAGGAATGGTTTAGTTGATATTCCTTGATTTGGTACTGCTCAATTTCAACAGGTCGTCACGGTAATGCAGTCAAAGATTTCGGGTGCGTGTTTCATAACATGGAGCGCATGATCTGCAAGTGGAGTAAAAATCCTACATCTCCAGCCAACTCACAGCTTTATATGTATTACTGGTGAGCCAATTTTATTTTCCCTGGTGGAGGTATTGGCGATTAAAAAAAAAAAACATTTGTCCATGTTTAACTTGTGTCTGTATTCCCAACAGTGCGTACGTAAAAATGTTGCCGTTCAAACTGGCTCACGGAGCTTTACTGATGGTGTTCTCAATAATCGCCATGGAGGAGTTGCATTGCAGTGCTATTCAAGGTTGTCGGAAACATCCTACTACGTGGGAATGAATATTATGTCATCAGTAAATTGTTCTGCAGAAATATGCAACTTTACTTTAGTTTGCTTCCGTTACATCGTTCATACTTGAATAATGACATTTTATTTGCAGTGGACCCCCCCGAGGAGATTAAAATCATAGATCCTGATCATCTTGGCCGTCTGGAGATTACATGGACTCTACCGGCGAGTTTACGTAAATTGAAAGACTGTCCTCAACTGTACAAGGTGGAATACTTCAACGCTTATTCGCAGAGATGGGACGTGAGTAGCACCTTTGCAACGCTCCTCATGCACGGAAGAACTGCTTCAATAACTCAGATACAAGCATAGTAACTGAGAATACGATTCCCTCCCAACCCCCAGATTATTCAGACCCCTCAGAGGACATACAGCGCTCAGTTTGATCTGATGAAGGAAATACGAGTTAGAGTGTACACCCTGCTGAGTGGACGCTGCACTAATAACACTTGGATCAAGAGTGGGAACTTCACGGAATTGGTGCAGAAACCTCCAAGCCTAGGTCAGTCAGCTGCAAAAAGCAGTGAGGAATGGTTTAGTTGATATTCCTTGATTTGGTACTGCTCAATTTCAACAGGTCGTCACGGTAATGCAGTCAAAGATTTCGGGTGCGTGTTTCATAACATGGAGCGCATGATCTGCAAGTGGAGTAAAAATCCTACATCTCCAGCCAACTCACAGCTTTATATGTATTACTGGTGAGCCAATTTTATTTTCCCTGGTGGAGGTATTGGCGATTAAAAAAAAAAAAGAAAAGAAAAGGCAATCGGTTTGTAATTTCACTATAACAATTTGATTGTTCTCCTGCGCAGGCACAGAGAACTGCAAAAAGCACAGGAGTGTCCCATGTACGTCTTTACAAACGGAGATAGGAGCGGCTGCAACTTCACAGGAAAAGCTCTCCCCGATTTTACTGATGTCAATTTCTGTGTCAACGGCTCATCTCCAGAAGGTCCCCTGAGGCCTACGTACAAGTCCCTCCAAATCCAAAACTATGGTACATACAAGATGCCCAGCTCTAATGTGGAAACGTGTGACGGGCCACTCACTCTGGTGAATTAGAGATGTTCTTTTTATCGTAGCACTGAAACACAGCATTGCAGGAACAGAGACGCATTCAGTCTCGTATCTCTCTGCA
This sequence comes from Hippocampus comes, assembly GCF_001891065.2. Taxonomy (NCBI): domain Eukaryota; kingdom Metazoa; phylum Chordata; class Actinopteri; order Syngnathiformes; family Syngnathidae; genus Hippocampus; species Hippocampus comes. Next base: position 463,259 of record NW_017805406.1, read on the forward strand.
TTCCTCGAAGCTCTGACTACTTACAAAATACTGTTTCTATTCTTATCCGAAAACAAAATATACAACGTGTGATCGTATAGTGTTTTTAACTAAAGCAATCTGGTAAAAATTATAAGAATCCCAGCGATCCATTTTTTTTTTTACAACTACCGTATTTACAGTAAAACAGAAAAAGAACACAATCACTCCCGTTTACGAAGTATCGTTGAACACACCACACGCAGCAGGTACGTGACTGCGTCATACTGTACTGAATGGCGGCCGCGGGTTCCCGCCATTAATACAATCAATCAAATGAAAAAAAATAACGACATGAACAACTAGATACAGAAATTTTAAAAAGAAATATACATTAGCTGGAATACAGTTTGGCGGGAGCAGAGCGGCATTCAGTCTCGTATCTGAGCAACAAACGAGCATTGACCAATCAACTCAACACACAAAACGCTTCAGTCGACACGACATGAACAACTAGATACAGACATTTTAAAAAGAAATACACATTAGTTGGAATACAGTTTGGCGGGAGCAGAGCCGCATTCAGGCTCGTATCTGAGCAACAAACGAGCATTTACCAATCAACTCAACACACAAAACGCTTCAGTCGACAAAACGTCACTGTAACAACGACACAAAAAATAATGTGAGAACAATTACGGGAACTACTTGAGCACACTACATAGCAGTATAAGAAAAACAAATTGAAATATTAATATAGAACTGTTAATTGAGCCGTATAAAGCCACTCACAACTTTGCATTTCTCGTAGCTCTGACTGACGATACGGTAGGAAGCAGGTGCCAAACTGTTTTGTTGCGTCACTTCCGTCAGAATTTCATAAAGTTTATATATCACTCCGTTACACATGTAACCCGAGTTAATTGCGCTGCGTTCCCATTCTCAATCCTACTTCATCCGTCAGCATCATAATGTCTTCTTTTTTTATGCAGTGAAGCCTGACGCTGCAAACAAGCCATTTCTGCTGCCAGGAGTCGCCCGTATCAAACTCCTTTGGAGGAAACCGGATGGAAAAGTTCCTGGGCACTGCTTAGAATGGGAGGTGCAGCACACCAACGATGGACCACAAAATGAATCTGTGCGTTGGGTAACGTGCAAAACTCCCAGAAGTCTTTAAGTCGTCCATAACTTCCCACCACTCTTGCTTGTTTCTGAATGGATTTAGCTGTACAGAAAAGAGGGAAACGTGACAGCACCACCTGCTGACAAAATGATTATACTGCAGTGAAATGTTTCTAGAAGCGTGGCATTGCGTTTGACTCGTTTTAAGACTCATTTTAAGTGTAATGCAATTTTTTTAAATAAAAGCGATGTAAAATATATTAGACTTGCCATTTGCTGTGCGAGGCTCTCATGTTAACACATAAAAGTGATCACGTGTGTACAATTATGACAGGACTTTTTTTCTTGATGTGGCAGCAATACACTTTACCAAAAAATGATCATTCTGTATTTTTTTCATGTTTTTTTCCCACCCTGATTTGTCAATTCCTCATATCTTCTACAGGAGCCAATTTCCACCATGCGCACAAGCCTGACTTTGCCTGCTGTGGGTAAGAAAAACTGCTTCCGTGTACGCTCCAAAGTGCACAAATATTGTGCGGCAGGAAGCTTCTGGAGTGAATGGAGTCACCAAACATGTACCATATTTGAACAGAATACAACAAGTAAACAAACTACTCATTCTTCTAAAACGTGCCCCATAATCATAACTCCGCCATGTACTTATACTACATTTTTCTCGATGTCTTTCCAGGTGACACCGAATTTTGACCCATTTTTAAGAGTCTCCAGCACTTGACTGATGGTGTCCCACATGGATCCATGTGGAGCCCTCTTACTGTCTACCACTGACTGAATCCAACCTGTTGTTCATGTTGGTGGACATAGAGTAATTGTGAACCGTTGGCGGCTGGAACATGTTAAATGGATATCCATTTATTTCAATGGTGGGAAGATGATTTTAAATGAGTACAGCAATATATTTATTCTTTGCAATGTGTGAATGTTAAGTCATATTACAGGGGAAAATTACATTCTTATTTAAAAAAAAAAAATTCTATATGCTTTTTGTCAATGTTTAAACTCTGATTATCTTATTTAAAAAAAAATTTTCTTCTATATGCTTTTTGTCAATGTTTAAACTCTGATTATGTCTAGAAATTCCACCTTGGTAAAGAGTTACAGTCTAACATGCAGTTTGCCTGATGTTTACCTGAACAAAAAAAAAATACAATAAAATAAAGCTCATTTGGATTGCACAATTTTGTTGAAGACTTTTTTATGCACACAGCATGGGAATGAATCCATCTGGATCCTGGATGACCTCAGCTTTTTTGTTGTTTGATCCCTTGTACAAATGACACTGACAAGGTCAGCCGTGCAGCCATCTGCAGGCTTCCCACTAGCCCTAATTGTGCATTATACACATTTGTGTCTGTGGGTAGGTTACTCTATTATTGTACAAAATGTTAGTCCTCAGTTTTAATTCCGTCCAGTTGTACCATTCCTGCTTTATGTTGTGTTGTTTGTCTTGTCCTTTCTTAATTCATGTTCGGCATGTGAGGGCCCAAGGAGACACACGATAGCGAGGGAGACATGTTTCAAGTTAATGTGTAATTTTGGTGGGGTCACGCTTGATATTAGACTGGAGTGGTGGTAATGTATAGCTCAGTTGTTGCTATCTGCTTCACTTTGCTGCTGAAGACTTCCAGCTCGGAGGACCACGAGACGAGCCGCAGCGCTTTCAGGTTTGCCTGCGTGAATCCATATTTTCACTCTTCAACCTGCATTGTATATCATCTGTCCAATCATCAACCCTTTCTTTACCATTTGTCACCTGGATGGTTAGTGTGTGAAGTGGAGCCAATCCAGTTGTGTAACACCCTGGACTGGGTCAGCAGTTAAGATCAACTTTGCGAACCACCACACGAGCAACAATCATCATTGTTTTTTCCTTCTCAGAGTTCAAGAAAGTGTGTCTCCGTCTCCCAGGTTCAGTAACTGGAATCTGTCCCTGCAGTTTGAAAGGTTGCAGGGCCCAGCTGGTTACTGTCCCCGGGGGCCGACTTGTTCTTCCAAATACCTACCTCAGTGGGGCATCTCTTCCAAGCTGCGCTCATACGACTGGGTCAACGTGCACGACAAAGTGTCTTTGGTGTCCTCTTCAGAATCATTCCGTCATCATGAAAATGTATCAGAATAATGAAACTTTAATTTTAAGTGGGCAAATATTGGCACACATACTAGGATGTTGCTAAGTCTTTTAATATGTTTACTTCATTTTACTGTATTTTATTTTATTTATTTTTTTACCAGAGAGGTATAAAGGAAACATGATGCATCAGCATTTAGCTGTTTTGCTGCACGCAAATGGAATAAGCTGCCAACAGATCTGAAGGTAGCCTCAAGTGTAAATGCTTTTAAATCCAGGTTAAAAACTATGCCTTTTACCTCCACCATCCCCATACCTATGATCAAGATATTTTAGAGCATGTCTATAATCAATATTTCCAAATTCATGTTAAACTGCCTTTCTCTAATTTCTTAAATTCTTAACTCCGTTTGCCTTTAAATATTGCATTTTGCTTTTAGGTGAAGCACATTGAGTTAACTTGTGTATGGAATACGCTATATAAACACTTGCCTTGCCTTTGTAAGTTCTATAAATAAATTAAAAAAATACTTTAAATGCTACGTCTCGCTGCGGGGTTAACAAAGTGGCAGAAGATCAACACATTTACCAAACAATGCAGTGTGCAGTAAAATCTGTCACAAGGACGAAGCAATGCCATTTTTAACCACACGGGGGTAGAAGAGAGACAGAAGTGACACAATGGATAAATTAGATCCTGAATGAAAGCTGCACAAAGTAAACAGCAGCCAGTGGCCGGAAACAGGCAGCTGGCTCACGACAATCGAACAAGCGTTCTCTGTCAAGGCGTGTGAATGGATGGGCGACTTTCACAATAGATCATTTTCCGCGGAGTATTTAATGTCATTCATATTCATTTTACAATATGTGTGCGCTTTGAGTTTGCGGTGGTATGAAACTGCACTTCATGATACATGTGAGGGATGTTTAAATGTATCACTCTGGTGGAAAATATAGCAAATTAATTCAATGTCTGTGTGTACTTTGTATTTTCAAATGGATGCGTGTTCTGTGCATGTGATCACTGCAAATAGTGAACATAAAGTTCCCTACACCCTTTTGGGTTTTTATGAAAATCCTCCTTGTACGACAACCCTCCCCATTTGTTTTTGCAACTCCACCACCTCCACCCAGATCACATTTCAGCTTGCTATTATAAGAATCCCACTGAAGAAACGCCTCTCACGTCCAACATGACAGGATCAATGCAGACATTTGGGACTTTCCCCCTTGCTGTTGGTTCGTTCCCATACAAAACATCAAATCCTCACGTGGTCATCTATCCAGATGCTGCAGCTGCCGACATAGTTTATTTGCGGTGGTTCTCCGGGCAGCTGTTGCCGTTTATACTTTTGAGGGTGACAACTTCACACCAGTCTCCCAGCACGTCGGGTGCCTTGTGTTTCACACTCACATGCAAACTGTGAACGTAATTGTAGCAAATGGAACCAAAATGCGAGCGATCCTGCAAGCTGCTGAAAACGTCGCCGTGTGGAATGTGAGCCCTTGATGATAAACACCAAGTCCACATAAGGGGGCACCCCTTTTTAGACATGGGTCAAAGGTCAAGATGTTTAAACCTCTGCTGTCAGGACACACCAATAATTTAAACCCCTTAACTCCTCATACCCCAAAACGACACTTTTTTATTCAGCAAAGTCCTTCGTGTACAAACACTTTTTACACATTTACATTTCCATCAGAGACACACAAACTATAAATACAGTAGCTCCAGCATATTATATAAAAAGCCGTGACGTCAGAAGACACTCTATGATATGTTTCAGGCAAAATGCAGGAAAAACGGCACCATGAATACACCGACAAGCTCCTCGTTGTCATGCTAGAAAAGAAGAGGCCCAAATTAAAAGGCCACAACACGGCAATGCACTGCTGCCTTGAAATATTCCGACCCTACTGTCCATTTTGTCCAAACAACAGACATCCAGGCCACCGTGCAGTGGAAATGTCCAGCAACCGGTGGGCGTCCCAAAAGGTCGCCACCTCACCCCGATAGCGGCCAGGCTGAGGGACACGTTTGTGAGCGAATGGGGGAGGGAGCGTTGATAGTAAACTGAAGGGGTTCTACTCAAAGAAACCTGTCCTACTCTAGACCTTTGCAACCTGACTAAAAATAACCAGAGAGAGCCAGAGAAGAGAATTTAAGTCCGTGCTCCTATACACACCGGCTGTCCAAAGAATTTCGACGTGTGTTCTGATGAAGGGCGGCGCGCGAGGCGTCAGTACATGCCATCCTCGTATATGTCCGTCCGCAGGCAGAAGAGGACTCCGCCGCCCAGCATGAAGATGGTGGCGCCCCAGCCGAGGCCGTAGCCCCAGTTGAATTCGTGATACGTCTGCAGAACCGTCCCGTCGATGAACTTGATCGGGTACAGGACCAGCGCGCAGGCCTGCAGGACAACTGGTGGAAAAAGACAAAAAAAAAAAGGAAGCAGGGTCACCATCCTGATTTATTCATTTCAGTTCGACTGCACTGTAAACTACAACCGCCATCATAAACCGATTGTTAAACAAATACCTCGCTGACAGTTTCAATCAAATCTGAGCATTATTATCTTTGTAAGAGAGATATTTGGATGAAAGCTTCAGTAGTGGAAAAGCCAGTTGAGCATGTGTACTTTTAAAGCGGCATATAATTTTTTTTTTGGGTGGGGGGGATGCTTGTAAATGTAAGACGATAAAAGATTCTTTTCAAAGATTGTTGTTATTGAACGCTGTCAAAGAGGGGAAAAAAATAACAGTGATGCAGTTTGGGGAAAAGGAATGATTCATTTTTTTTGTCTAGAAGAAGAAAGAATGCTACTGAACATTGTGAAGAGGGCGGGGGGAAGCCACTGTAGCAGTTTGGGGGAAAATGAAAAATCAAGCTTCATTATTCTGTGACAAAGCTGTTGTACTTTAGTAAGACTTTAGAAACGTAGAAAAAAAAACGTAGAACATGAGATAAAAGTGTCAATAATGGTTGTGAAAACATAAATGATACAAAGGGTGTAATTTTTCTTTCAGGGCTCAGATGGCAACGAGAGAATAACAAACCAGATCCCTGTGGACGGCACACGTCGTCTTCTCAAAATTTGCTTACGTTTTGCATAATCCGGCAGACAAACAAACCAAGGCACCAAGCGCCTAACAAAGGGTGATCCAAACAAAACACGTGTGCGCATGGTGAACGTTGAAAACAAAAGCTTTGCATTGCTTTGCGTGGCGCAAACCCGCACGGATGTCAGTGGAAAGTCAGGACTCTTGACCTTGACATAAAAGGAAAAAAAAAAAAAAAATAAGGATTTGGATGCCTCTCTCACTGTGACTCATTTTCCTTGAGCTAAGTCTTTGCGGCTTTGAGCATTTGAGCGTGACTTCTCATCCGCCTTTTCCTTCCTCCCGGTAGAAGTGGTGGCGGCCCGAAAGAATGCAGCCGTGTTGATGGAGCCCAGACTGAGCTGAGGTCATATTTCTGGACAGAAAATAAATACCGCAGCGCTGCCAAGGGGCATTTAACGGGGTCCAATACGCGTCCGCTCCTCCACGCCTGCGCGCCGTACCCATGTAAAGGCGGCCTTATTCTCTCTCGCCGGGCTCTCAAAGCACACAGGAAAGGATAACAGGGGCTTCCCATGCCTTTCGGTAAATGGCTAGCAGGCAGTGGTTGAGCCATTAAGTCAACTGCACACACTGGCCCTTTATGCCTCGTGTTTTCAGAGAGGAACAAAGACAAAGTTCCCTCACAACCACTATATAGCTGACGTGAATAACTATCCATCAGGTTCAATTTAAAATGTTAAGCACAATCGGTTGTGGGATGTTGGCTGACCTCCAATTTGTTCAACTTTAGAATCTTTTCCCAAATCAAACACAAACCATCACCATCATAAAGAGCTTTTAAAATTCAGTTTGTTTGTGTGTTTTTTTTTTTAATCAACCTTTTGAGCAATGAGTGTTTGAAAACAAGCAGTGGTGCAACACATGTAGACAGACAGTACGTAACAATATATTAATATTAACAGGCTTATATTCTTTATACTTTCCGAATATTGACTAATAATGTTACTGCATCTTGTGGAGTCAGTTGCGTAGCTGTTCTTTGTGTCTCTCACCGTCTGCAAAGGGGCACACACCAGGTGGAATAGCCCACAATCCATTGAAGTGAAGTAAAACGTGGCAAAAAGTGACTATTTACATTCTCTACATTTTGTCGTTAGTGTTAATTAGAACTTTTGGGGGGATGTTTCTGGGGGTGGGGGGTTGAGTTCGGCTGATTAAGCAAGTAAAATAAGCACAAAAAACTTACAAGGACTGTTTACACATTTCGAAAATAGTTGTGACAAACGTTTTGGTCTAAATTATATGCTTATAGGATGGACACACTCCCACTTGGTGTCAACAATTCCCTTCTCTCAAGTATGCAAGTGATGCCCCCCCCCCCCCCCTTCACGACTTCCCGTTGTTGGTAACGGTGCAAATACTGTGGCTGCTTTTTCTTGGCCGGCGGGCCAAGCGGGCCTCTGGGCTGCTCACCACAGAAGAAATGAGCTCAAGCAACGCACCACTGCTTCTCTCCTTCAACCGCCTTTATTTCATATGAGCTCTGGAACAAATAAAAGCTTGTCTGCCTGGAAAGGCTTGCGGTTGGGCTGAGTGTGTACTTGCCGCTTTCCTGCGTCTTTTTTTTGTCACGCGTTGCGCCATGTGAGTTTGGTACCTGGACCATCAATGGGGTCTTACCATAGTTGATCTATTAAAAACCACTGTCGCGTTGCAATCAGGGTTCTAATAGTTGAGGATTTTTCAATACAGTTTAGTTTTTAATGCATTTTTATTTTTTTAATTATTTATTTATTTATTTTTAGTATTAGTATTTTTTAAGTATTTATATACATTTTTTAGTCTGTATTAATTAATTTTTCGAGCAGGTTTGTTCATTTTTATTTTCATCTGTTGCTTCATTTCAGTTGAGATTTTATTAGATTTAGTATTAGTTTTAGTTTTTGATAGTATTAGCGTATTGGAAGTTTTATAAAGTTATTTTTTTAGGCGGTCCCGTTTTTATTTAATGGGATATAACAGCAATCACCGAAATCAGACTGGACGAAGAAAAAAAAATTGAACAGGTACTGGAAGCAGTGCAGCCAAACTAAATGCTACAAAATAAAGACAATAGACTGTTGGGAATTTATTCCTATAATCAAACAAATATTACAATTGGATGTAAGTCAGTCCTTCAGGTCGTGTTCAGGCTAGCGGAGAAGGCCTTGCTGACTGACGCTGACCTCCAACCACCGCTTGCCATTTCAGATCGCGATACATATTCAGCGCAAACAGTAAGAAACAGGAAGTAGAGGACGACTGACCTCCAGTGAAGAGGAAGACGGCCACAGTGCGGTAGTGCTTCCTCTGCGTCCCGTGGCACAGCGAAATGAGGCCCACCAGAAAGGCCACCAGGGTTGCGGCGGCGCCGCCCACGAGCAGCACGAGGGTGGCAATTTGCCAGTCTGCTTGAGGGAACACATACCAAAATCTTAGAACATCATCCAAGCGAATATTTCAAAGGAGTCACAAAGTAGTTATTGTTACGTAAAACTCAACGTGGTTGTCACGGAGATGGCTTTGGGCCTGGGTGGAAGGAAAACCTTGTGATCATTTCTCTGGCGCCTGAAAAGTAACAATAAATATTCGCCTATTTGTGGTTGGTGGTTGCTGAGGTCATGTTCCAGCCACGGTGACTCGGAATACATCTTGACTCTGTAAATGTGTTTGTGAGAGGACTAGTCAAAAGCACTCCAGTTCCATAGTGCTGCTTGACTTCGGTTTGTTCTCATTTCAAAATCTCCTCATTCTATTTGAGGTCTTCTCTGGGAAGGTGCAGCATGATTTCTTCTCGTCAAGCACACGCACAAAAATTGCTTTCCCGTCCGTCTCTTTCTTGGCTGCTTTGTTGTGCATCCCCATCCTTGAAATCCCACTCGTCAGTGTCGGGAGACAGTCGACGGGACTGAGCTCAAAAGAATAATTTGCATCGGATGAGGCCAACAATTCGTTTGTCATCGGGGAGGGAGAAAGGAGCGCGTCCCCGCGCGATAACACCTCAACGGCATTTGAATAAGAAGCACACGAGGCGAAGGCTTATTGCTTCCAGCTTTACCACATCACGTGGCTAGAATTTCGATCAGACGCCTCTCACCAGCAACACATATTTTTAAGGTCATAATATTTCATCGGCATTTCTGTGCTTCTCACTATTTGTGTGTAGAGTTCAATCCAAACATGAAACGAAATGCCAGGGTTGGACGTTAAGCCTGGGCTTCTCCCCTCTGCTTATGCCTTTTGGCCAAGTGGCCCTTTCACCGTGACCCAACCCTCCACTGTTGTTTTAATGGGATCTGCAGACCCTCAAAAGCATCAAACCCACCTCCCAGTCGGCCCCACACATTCCGCAACAAGAGAGCTCGGGCCAAAGCCTTGTTTCCGCAACATTCTTTGTGGCGCGCGTGCAGACGTGCGAGTACGACAGTGAACACAACATCTTAAACTGTGCGCCCAAAATGGGTCGGACTCATTTTAAGAAGCATCCTTTGGATGCCTTTCACGCAAATAAAAGTTGCATCTGCAAGCAATAACACCAGCGGAACCTGAAAGCTCTCGAGAGATATGTATCGGCTAACAACGTTGCGACGAGTTAGCGATAGCTCTCAAATGTGACTGAAGGGTACCAGTGATGTCAAAGAGGAAAAGTGAGATGATGTCAAGGAACATTTCTCTGTTTTACTGCACAACAAGGGGATGGGAGTGTAAACCGGGTGGGTCCACGTGCCCGTTGAACCGCAGTGAAAGCCTTCCTTGTTAACTCTGTGTGTGCGGTGTCACGAGAGGTTAAAAGGGTGCCACTACAAGTGATGGATTGACGCTCCCCCTCCCCTCCCCCATTCCCCGACACTTTCAACACCGCATTAAAACAAATATTTGACCAGAGTAAAAAAAATATTTTCAAACAATAGAGGCTCATTCATTCATATGACCGCTGACTACCTTGTTGGCTGTGACTTCATCAGCATGGGTTCTATTCACACTCATATCCTTCCTGCTCCTGAATCACCCTGCATGTTTATCGTACACCTCACTGCTATTGTGTGGGGGAGGCCTCACGTCAATGCAACTGCAAAACAAACCTTTGACGAATGATGTGATGATGAGGGTCTGAGGTGTGTGCTTAGGTCAGATTAGGAGCGCAAATACGGACTGAAGCATTTTATTTTAATTGAAAGAATTCCGATGTCTTTGTCCAATGATGGTGAAGAATGTGAATGGTAGCCTCCATCATCAGGCCTTTGTTTGAATTAATTAATATATCTTGAAAATTGCACTTTTTTTTTTTTTTTTGCGACTGATTCCAAATATTTCCCAACTTTTTCTTACCACATCAGGTTGTCATGTAATGGAGTACTATAATATATTAAGTGTATTTATTATTTATGAATTAAAGTTAGGTTCAAGAACTGGCGGATTCTTTTTTTTTTTGGCAACGCAATTACGCACGGTAAAATCCGAATTGCGCAAGTTTTAAGAGGTCAAACTTAAAAACATAAATTCTCAATATCATCTGATGTGCTAGGAAGAAGCAAAAGTAATATTAATCCAAACTTTTCCCCGTCCCACCTAAACACAGAGAGCATCCCAGCAGAGATGAGGACACACGAAAAGAAGTGCAATCTACTGACCAGAAGTGAGAGTGGAGAAGCAGCTCCACGAAGCCTCCTCGTCCGGCTGCCTCGCCTCGGACTGGGAGCACGACTCCCAGAGGGACAGGGAGAAGTGATCGGCTGTGACCCAGGCCGGACTGAGCAGCGCCACCAGGTCGAGGCACAGCGCCAGGAAGACACACAGCAGCGCGATCAGCTTGAAGGGCCGCAGCACGTACACGTCGTTCATCGACATGGTCCTCTCGTCGCACAACGCCGCGGGGCCGTCGCCGTAGAAAGAACCCGAGAAGGAGGAGCGGTGTGCGTGCGGGCCGTCTGCCACCTTAACACGCACTAACTCCCGAAAGCACACCGACGCAAGCTCGCTGCAATGCTTCCCGCTTGGAAACTTTCGACCCGAGACATCCGGTAAACCTTCACATTAAGAGAGACGTGTAAAATGCACGCTATTGATTCTCAGCGAGTGTGTCGTGAGAGATCGTCTGAGGCGGGCTGTCAGACAATTTCACTCATTTTGTCAGAAATGTTACATTTCTTGACCAATTTTGTTGAACACAAATAATGTCGTCTATGTCAGTGACGTATAGTGACCGACACAACGATTAATTATTAGTTCCACTCGATAGTGGAAGGCACTCAACTCAACTCAACTGTATTTATAGAGCACTTTCAAACAGTTTCAAACAGCACAATTAAAAAGGCAATGGTAGTGCATAAATCATAACATAAAATCCAGTCATATGTTTCAAAATGACGGTTAAAATGGTTGTAATATGAAGTTATTGATACATTTGTCGCCACGCTACCTTGAAAAGCTCGGAAGAATTGTTGTTGTTGTAATGTTTTAACTATCCAGCAGATGGCAGTATTTATTCGTTGATATAACTATGTTGCCATACATGGCATAAAAAATCAGAACAGTCGCGCTCTCTCTCTCTCTCTCTCTCTCTCTCTCTCTCTCTATTTATTTATCTCTCTATTTATCTCTGTCTCGCTCTCTCTCTTTCTCTCTCTCTCTGTCTACCTCGGTGCATTTTCATTATACAGAAAAAAACGATATAGCAGAACAATACAACATCATCAATTAGACACATAATGAAAACGAGGTGTGATGGAACCTTTGCATATAATTTGTTTCCATCATCATTGTCGATTCATCTCCATTAGAACATAAACTGAAAGATTAAGATCATCCTTCCTGATTTTCTCCTTCACACGTTTTTGCTCAAGAGATAAATGGGCCGTTTGTTTGTGCATATGTCATGTCTGATAAACAGGTTGAGCACATCAGAGACAAGTGTGTGACTTGTTTTTCTTTGCCCAAATCTATGTACACCCTATCTCAAACGGGCCATTTGCAAAACTGTTGTGATGTCGTGAATAATGTGTAGTATTGTTCTCCTCTGCAGTAAGTATCAAAAGTCATCTATGACATTTTTTGTTGAAGGGCCGATGAAAGTTGACAAATATTAAGTAAAGAACTATGTTAAGATAACCGTATGGACATGTTACGGTTGTCTATGTGCATTTCTCGTTACCTTTGTAAAAGCAGCATTTTTAGGAAAAGCCATAAATTAGATTCACTCATCTATGTGTACTTGATATAATGGCTGATGAATCTCTCGTATAAAGGGGCTCACTCTTGCGGCCTACTTTGGTTTCATTGTACCCTTCCCATTTTGGAGGCTAAATTACACGTTTTCAATGACTTAGGCATCATGACAGTTTCAGACTACTCTGTTGCTAATGCGGCTGCCAAGATGCCAGCAGGGCATATCGAGGAGGGGTGCTGAGCGGAGGGTGTAGTATTAGTCGCGTCCACGGCGAGCACATTGCTCATTTCCTTTAAACGCCCCTCCTCGATCCGAGCGACCTGTCATCCTCCTCCAAAAAGCCCCTCATTAGAAAATCCTCCAGGCAGACAAAGCTACTTGCGATGGCACATGCACTGAAGAGCAGACAGAAAAAAAGTCTGGTCTTGATTTAATTTTTTTTTCTTTTTTTATGGGGGGGTGATCCTAGGATTAAGTCTAACTTATCCACCAAGACAACCACCTATGGTACAATCCTCCTGTTAGCGCTTATCCATCCGCCATATTCTAAAGCCTCCCACATGCAGGAGGAGTGACTCATGGACATTCTCGAAATGATGGAGAACAATGGCGAAGACGTATAAACAAAGAAAGAGGTTGAGACGCGCGAGTGATTCAGCAGCAGTGTGGATGACGCTGCCAATGGTTCGCGGGACGCTTCCTAATAAACTACTCATCACATGATCTCATCCTTTTGTTGCCTTCTATCTTTTCCTGCTTTTCCTCCCGCTGATCAGGCTCCCAATAATCCTCTCGAGGCTTTTCCGGCTGTGAATAAGCTTGCGTGGTAAATGATGAGCCTGTATTTACTGCTGGCTTTACGGCGCAGGTCTAACGTGCTCATCTCTTCATTTACTAGAAATCCACTTCAGCTCTTCGTGATGTCATTTATTGTCGTTTATTTATTTTTCGTGAGCAGGATTATGCAAAAACTGCTTCACCGATAACAAAAGTCATTAAAAACTGGTGTGGATCGCGGAATTCCCATCCACACATTTGTTAACGTTGAACGATATGGACCACATCAGTGTATCCGGCCCATCACTATGTCTACTTCCTGTTTCTTGCTAAAAAGGGGTTTTAGTTTCTTTTTGGTGGACAATCTATACCAATGTTAAGATTCTGGTCCACATTTAGAAAATACAACATGCATTTTTTTTGGTATTGAGCAGTCGTGTTCTAAACACGATGTCTTTAAAGAGAAAACATGAACCGCGGAACTGTGACACAGGCATGCTAATCGCTAGCCCACAATGCTACGCCCATTTTGATCAAATTAACCTTAATTTCTCGGCGACTTGTGAATGTCAATGAACAAAATTGAAACACAAGTAGAATGTCGATAAATAAGAATGACAATTTGGGAGAGTTTGGCAGACTGACGCATTTGCACTCAACTGACGCATTTAGTTTTCAGTCAACCGGGATGTCACTCTGCGAAAACATTAGCTTTGTCACAAGTGTGTTTGTCTGTTTTCGTGCGAGTATTTGAAGCCGGCGCCTGCGTGTAAGCGAGCCTCACAGCATCTGGCTTTCGAGTGCCTACCTCAAGGTCACGCCAACGGCGAGTGTTGACGGACGCCACGACGACTCTGTGTCTTTCCTGCCCTTCGTGCCGATTTGGCAGTCTGCTGCTTTGGTTTGTTTCCTGGAGACTGCAGCGGTGACGCCGCAAAAACGCTGAAGTGGGGCTTTCAGGGAGACGATGATGAAATGTGTTGGGACTGCTGAGATGGAAGCTTTCCCAGCGCATTATCATCATTGTCGCATCATTTCATGACGTTCACGAAAGGCTGGGGAACAAATACAGGACAGCAATTAGGAGTGAGACGTATTGGTTTGGTGCCATGACCAAAAAAGTCCAAGCAACATTTCTTATATTCATTTTGGGGTCTCGTGTCACACAAACTCTAGCGCAGCCACTGCTGAATTAAAGTTTTCTGTGACATTCAGTTTTATCGAAATGCACTTTTACACTCGCTGTCGAACATGAGAGACGTAGCAGGTGTAAACAGGAGCCTACTTGTGTCCCAGGATGTCCAACTGGCTCCCAGTGTCCTCTCACCGCCCACTACTTGTTTTGCCAGCTTGTGGACATCTGTTTACTTCCTCCTCCATCCATTGCCATGGTTGCGACCTCGCTAACACTGCCACTTCCAGAAGACCCGGCCCCCCTAGCCGGCAGGCCCTTCTCCACCTCATTCTGCAGACACCAGCTGTGAGCCACTTATGCGTCTCATTTCAGTCGGCCTCCTTCAGGCTCCTCGCGGCCTCCAGCAGGGCTGAAGTCACCAAGTCCTCATCGTCGTCATGTGCGATACACAAACCCGAGCATGCTGTGTCCGTTTTGTTTTTCTGTTGACGGTAGTCGGGTAGTCAAATGGGATTGTGAACGGTTCCATTTTGAATATCACTTTACAACTTTTGGAGATGAGCGTCAAACTCAACCGCGTGTTCCTCACCTCTGGCTGTGATTTGAATTTTATGACTTGTTGTTTTGCTCCATTTGATCAGAGGCAGACATTTCATTAGGGACAGTGCACTCACAAAATGTGTACATTGTTCTGCAGCCCTAGTCCATCCATCCATCCATTATAGTGTTATTGTGTGACAGTGTTCTGGGAGGCTTTTAGAAGCGCTCTGAAGGTTTTGTGGTAACGGACTGCTATTTAAAACTGTTTATAATTCCTTCCGCCTTATCTAAGGCCCCATGTCCAACGAAAGAAAAACAGCACCAAAAAAAAAAAAAAAAAAATGATGCTGCCACCACCATGATCCAGTTTTGGCTTTGGTTCTTTATCTTTTTCAGAAAAGCAGCTCCTATATTTTTTTCCGGTCCAGGCAAGTCAGGCAGTGTGTTCCCATTTCCACTTTAGTATTTTAATGCTAATTTCATGGTAGGAACAGGAAATGGAAGATTTGGATGCTGTATCCTTCGTGTACACTTGCGTTCACGGGAACCTCTTGGCTACAAGGCATCCAGCTGAGAGCGGAAAATCCAAATCTGCTGCCTCCCCCTGCCGCCCACCCTGCCGCTCCATCTTGCCCTGTATTGACAGCGTGTTACAGGCCCCTCTGTTCACACTGCAGGCAGTTGGGCGGGGCAGGGCAGCACTGAGGCAGCCCATCACAGTGCATTAGAGCTATGCCTGACATGCAAAGGCGAGGCGCCACGATTTGGCAACAGCTGAGTTTAAAAGTGATGCTTGGACAGATTAAGCGATGAAGAACTTTGCATCCAAAACTGTGATATCATTCATTGGTGCGTTGGAGTGGAATAGCATTGTAGCATCATGTTAGGCGGCATTTTTAGACAACAAGGGTCCCTAAGTTAATAGGAACAGTTTGCTCTAAAGAAACATTAGACATTTGCACTATGGCCCACAAAATGGAGTCACAAAAGACGTCATTTGTCTTCGTTGAAGTTTCCGACAGGGGAGTTCCTTTTCTTCACATTGTTTGGATAGTTGGGCTTTGTCCTCGGATGTTGTCGGCCTGTTGGGAGTATCATATGGTTCCCCTGTAGCCTTCCAGCTCACCTTTGCCTCCATTTGACAAGTGTTTTTGTTGAAAGGTTACTTCAGCCTTTACCATAACGGACTCAATGTGTATCCCATACAGCATTCAAGCATATACATTACATATGTCCATTCACTGTCAAACTCTCTTTAAGGCATCAGACACAACCGACTTCATATTTCCACCACGGGCAGACATAAATCAGGGGCTAAGAATGTACTTTACACCTTTCAACTCCCCCGGCTGTCATGGCTAATTCCGGACTAGAAGTTCATGTGCCCTTGAGCAAAGCTCCTAATTCCCCCAAGTGCTCCCGAGAGTACATTTATGTACAATCCACACTAATGCACCTTATGTTTTAAGATCAAACTGAAAACGTGGCTCTTCCCCAGGAAGCCAACCCGCTGGGGGGTGGATTTGTTATTTTTCATTTCCCATTTCGTGAAGCTGTGATGCTTTTTGAAGTCCAAGAGGTGCAATGGAAGTGAGGAATTGATTGATTGACGGAGCACAGCCTCCTTGAGCTTACATGTTCCCACCACATACTGTACTCAAAATTGAATCAGCAGCACCGTTCCTGGCGGCACCTAAAAAGTGATCTTCATGTTTCCAAAAGAGAGAGAGAGAGAGAGAGAGAGAGAGAGAGAGAGAAAGAGAGAGAGAGCTTCGATCTCATCTGACTCAGAACCGAATGACCCACTTTTTTCTGGCACCAATAATACTGATCAAAGTGGGCGTGTCCACTGGGCCTGCGCTAGGACCCAGCGGCTCCACCGGTTGAGGCAGGCAGGCAGCGGCTGGCAGACAAAGGCGAGCAGAGGCGGCGTGGAGTTTTTTTTCCCCCTGCAGCATTGACTCACGCGCTTACACACGCACCCGCTCCGACACACTCCCACTTGAGCACACGCTCCGTTCACTGCTACAAGCATCCACGCAGGTGAGTCGTCTCCGAGGTGCGGTTGCGTTTTCATGCAGAAAGCAGAATCTTCATTTTAGTTGGGGGTTTTTAAATATACTTTGCAAGATAGCATTTGAGTTATTTTCCAAGTTATGCATGTGAGAGTTGCTTATGAAGACATACAAAAGAAAGCAAAACTGGCGTCAGCCGATGCCACGTGCCAGTCCTCTTTATCAGGAAATGCGGCGTCAATTAATTGAAATTTGTGGTTACCCTTTTGTGTGCTCATCTAGATGATATTTAGTGTTGCGGAGGCAGTGTCACATTCTGAGTTTGAAGTCACCGGTCAGTAACCAGCCCAAAAAAAAAAGCAAAATGCATGCCTACCCCGCCCCTCCAATCTGGCGTTCTTTTATCAATTAACCCGAATACCGTGATGATAGTCTTGTGAGAATGCGAATTGGAATGATAAAATCAATGTTTCGTTGCTAGAAATGTACTCTTAGGACTTGCGTGGCCATCCTCGGTAGCATGCGGTATTGTAGGTGATGTCACCCTAAAATGAAGGAACCGGCTTGGACGCAGACAATGGACTGTCCTTCCACTTGGTGCTCTGAAGGGGAAGGGTCATTTTTGGAGCAGCAGATGGCCTTGGAACCTGCTCTTTGTCATCTTAGGCGCACCACTGGTCACACCCCTGTCACCAAAGCCGTCATAAAACTGAGCTGAGGGCTCCTTGTGCATTTGAAAGGCCACGGATGAGATTACTGCGGTTCGCATTGCACGCTGAGGGTTTTTGTATCTTAACAGATTTAGTTTGTATTTATAAAACAGAAATTGCCATACTCCTGATAGATTGGCCTTTGGAAGCAAGGCTTTTATTTGCCATCATATCTCTTTGGTATGTTCCTCAGTCATGAATCATTAATGGTTAAATGGGACATTTTGGCAAGCAAAAGTGTTGGGACACAATGAATCAATCAGGAGTTGGACTCGAGCCCTTAGTTGCACCTAAATTTAATTCATGTAGGACATTTGGGACAATTCATGCTTCCACCGTTGTGGCATTTGTTGAGGAAAGGCCAAACCAGGTATGTAAAGCATTGGTTGGCTGACTTTGGTGGAGAATAATTTGCATATAACCTTAACCTCACCAGCGATGGACTCCAAAAGCTCAAATAAAGTCTTTCTTGTAGCATGGAAGCTGTTACAAATGCGAAGAACTCCTATTTTTTTTTTTTCACTCTCACTTAACCATCCCATTGTCCTTATTCTGGTGTGGAAACTCGAGTGTTCTGCTTAAATTTATGCCAGCTGGTGTACTTGACGATGAGGATGAGGGCCGGAATGGGGTGCAGGTGAGGTGTAGGTGTAGCTATGCAACTGTTCTTAAGTTTGAAAGAGATGGACCGCCCTCCACTACTGGGACTCTTCATCTCAAAGCACAGCTTGGTGATTGTTTAATGGACAATCATTTACATATTTCCTCAAGTGGCAGGAGGCATTCAGCCTCATTGAAATTCATGCGTCTCTTTTGGATATCTACTTGCAGAGCTTTCTGATGGCACATATCATCCAATAATTGACAGAATTCAGTTCAAATCCACCCAGCTGTAATCTCGATCAGTGATTGCTTGCTGCTGGTAGAAGCAGGTGCAACGACTACAAAGTCTAATTCCAGGTGTATATGGCCACCCATGTGGCCGGGTGTACCACCGGAGGTCACTATTTAGTCGTATCCTCGTTTCGGCATAGACCAATTCCAATTCAACCATTAGATTTTGTGGTCGGGGCAAAACGAAAAGTGTTCATCTGCTGTATCCTGGTGTCAAAGAACTATGTCAAAGTGAGTTGGAGTTTCACGCAGACAAAAATAGTACTCATGAGCTAACATGCTTGAGGTGAGGGATTATAACCGATTTGCAATTGGGCCGGATAACCACTGATGTGGATATAGACGTTTTAATGAAGCCCCCACCCCCCCAAAAAAAATTGGAAAACCGAAATGTAAAACAGTTGCCGCTAAACTTCTGCAATTTAACACTACCTTGTTGTCAACCTTTGAATGTTTTCGGCAATTCACATGACTGATCCACAAATCTCTGAATTCACTTTACGAGGTATTTTGACTAGCTGCTTAACATGACTTCATTGCAACTGATTTGTAGACTCTGTGGAGCTGGTCCACCCCCCTCCCACCGCACATCTCGCTAAAGTACACCAACTCTCGCTCACCATGGAGCTCGACTTCGCACACTTTGACGAGCGAGACAAGGCGTCCCGGACCCCGCGCGGCGGCCGCTTGAACGGACTCCCCAGCCCGACGCACAGCGCCCACTGCAGCTTCTACCGCACGCGCACCCTGCAAACCCTGAGCAACGAGAAGAAGGCCAAGAAGGTCCGCTTCTACCGCAACGGCGACCGCTACTTCAAGGGCATCGTGTACGCCGTGGCAGCCGACAGATTTCGCACCTTCGACGCGCTGCTGGCCGACCTGACGCGCTCGCTGTCCGACCACATTAACTTGCCTCAGGGTGTCCGCTTTATCTTCACCATTGATGGCGCCAGTAAGATCTCGGCACTGGATGAACTAGAGGAAGGTGAGCTCATTAATTTTTTGTGACTTCTCTTTGAGGGACAATTGCGGTGAGATTTAAAGCGTCTCAGGATTCAAAAATGTTGTCAGCTCAGTCTTAAAGAAGCTAACTTTTTAATCTGAAGAGCTGTTCACCTAACATTGGTTGACTTATTACTTATACTTATGACTGTACACCTCCGTTTTGAATTACATGAGCCACATTTCTACTTATCTGTTGTCTCACAGTTCCGTGGTTTGAGTATTAAAGTGATTCGCCTGATCCTGAGTACTCAACATTTCAGTATGCGACAAATGCTCCATTAAAGGACAGCCTTAGCCTTTCATTACATTTTAACTGGTTAACCTTTGCAGCCACAAGCGGTAGAAATCGTTCTTTGCGAGGATTCTATCGACTGCGTTTTGCGCCATAGTCAAAGTGAAGCTGTTGTAGTGTTTTATTTTAGGGTGCCGCTAAGATGCACATCAGCGGCCTCGTCAGATTCGGAGTGTGCGTGTAGCCCGAGACTAAAAAAAAAAAAATTCAAATAGAAGGTTCAGCTTGGCAGGATGATTGCCTAAATTCCGGTTTGCTGACGGCAATTATGAGGTTAAAAAGCTGCACATGTATATTCTTTGTTCCCTTTTTAATGATGTAATTCAGTCCTGCTGTCCCTGATTGTTCTTTATACCTCACTGTAAACAATTGACTTGTTTGAATGACTATTTTCTGACCTTTACAGACAAGTCGAGGTGAGGTGCCATTGTCAATTTTTGAATGTGCACCTTTTTAGCTGGAAGAGACATGTGGCAAAAAGGAAGTCTGGAATTTGCTTTGACAATATTCATTTCACATTGGTTGGACACGCAGAGAATAGTACCTAGGAAGTGGAGTAAAAAGAAATGGGGCAGGAAGCAATGTGGATAGTTGTTCATTGTTCATCTTGTGGGGTAGAATTAATTGCTCAATTTCCTGGACACTGTGTAATGGTGTTTTTTTTTCCCATATTTGGCCTAATTGTTGCCTTCTGTGCTTTTTTTTGGTTTTTGTTTTTGCCAAATGTTCCCCCGCCCCTCCCTCTCTTCACCGGCAGTCTTTTGTTTCTCCTGCTCTCCATGCCTTTGATAAGCTACACTACATGACCAGAGTTATGGCTACTTCCTGAAAATGGGATTTACATCGAGGATATACTCGATTAGGAGGATATCCAGCTACATTAAACCTTAATAGCATGCTCTGTTTTTGATTAGCTAGTGTAACTAAAAGTATCCAGTTTATTGAAATAGACACTTGGTGTTGTACGCTACTAAAAAAGCCTCGCGCAGTTTCATATCTCAACATTTTGGGGTTTTTATTGCGTTGACTTAATATTGTCGACTGCACGTGATAAAATGGCCTCCCTCACGCGACGGATAAAAACAAGTGAATTTTGATGCGGAATCCAGAGTCCACCAACAGAATATTGATCAGAATCCAGTGGTGAAACTAGTGGGGCCACATAAAACACAATGTGAATTTATTTATTTTATGAATTAATTTTGGGAGTTGACTTCCCCTTTTTCATGAATTATTGTCTTCAGACTTGCTTCATCCTTGAATAGAAGTACTCTTGTTGGACTAAAACAAGGTTAGCAACTCCCTTGGAAAGTTCAAATTGGATTTAAAGCTTAAATTTCTCCGTGGGAGGTATGAGGACACCACCGGGACTCTCTGATTTCCACAACATGGTGAAACGCTAACCTCAAACCGTATTGTGCTGCCTTCTCAGGGGAGAGCTACGTTTGCGCTTCAGAGAACTCCTTCAAGAAGGTCGACTACACAAAGAACGTCAACCCCAACTGGTCGGTGAATGTGAAAGCCTCGGCCAGCCAGAAGAACATTCAGTCGTTGGCGGCCCGCGCTGCCAGCGAGCCCAGGGAGCAAAGCAAAGACTTTGTTCGACCCAAGCTGGTGACGGTGATGCGCAGCGGCGTCAAACCGCGCAAGGCCGTGCGCGTCCTGCTCAACAAGAAGACAGCGCACTCTTTCGAGCAGGTGCTCACCGACATCACGGAGGCCATCAAGCTTGAAAGCGGGGTGGTCAAAAGGATCTATACGCTAGACGGCAAGCAGGTATGTCGTTGCCCCGCCCACTTTATCCTCATGATATTTTTCTAGGCAGCTGCTGCAAGCGTGGCAAATCTGCATTCGTTGCCGCATTTTATTCAGACTTTTATTACTTTTGTGCAATAAATTTCCCCTCATTTTTATTTGCGAACCCTTCACGGATTTAGTGGGTTACATAATTTCTAGAAGACTAATAACTTATCTGAGCATGTGAAATGACCTGTCATTCTGTGGCAGCGGTGTACATTTTCAGTCTCTTAAATATGAAAAAAAACTAACGCTATCAAAACCCTCTTGATGCCTCAACTCAAATAAAACCACAAAACGGGGGCGGCATTCTTACCTGAGCGCATGTACAATACAGGGCTTGGTCCTTTTGTAGAACTTGGCGGTTGAACGACAGAACTTCCCAGGACTTTCAAGCTCTGTGGCCTAAAAAAAAAAAAAAAAAAAAAAAAAACACAACCAAGGACGCTCATGACCTGAACCGCAAGGCAGGTGAACACCAACTAAAGCTGGACAAGACAATGAAGGTCATTGTGCACATTGCTTAGCTGTTCTCATAAACCTGCTGGCTCAGGGCATGCAATCATACTTTGTACTCAACCTTACTCGTCCGCTTTGATGGTTTGAAAGCGCTTCTGATGCATTCATTTGTCCACAACTCAATATAAGCACTTGCGACCTTTTGATCTTAGTGGGATGACGTAAGTCATGAACTGAGCCTCAAAGCTTGTCTACAGATTTGTCCGTTGCCGTGAGCCTGATTTAAGGTGAGACACAGTCCTTTGATAGGTTGCAATTTTAATTTTTTTTTTCCTCATTGCGGAAGAAAGACCCATTCAAATTGGTCAAACTTGTGCAGTCATCAAGCTAGATGACCGGAGATTGATTATAGTTGAACTGTACAACCTCGGACACTTTGGAGGCTCTGTGGCATGAAATTAGCATACAGGAAGAAGGCGGGCTTTTTTTCTCTGTATCGTAAGACCTTGCTGGAGGGGCGATGCTGTCTTATGATAGATGGAGGAATTAGATTTGAATGCATTCTCGCCGGGGTGCCGTCGGTTAGCCCCGAGGTGTTGCAGAACTGGTGTGCCAAATATTTGGATATAGCAGTTGTCATCAAAATACAAAAAAAAAAAAAAATTCGAGAGTGCACGCACACTTGGTATCATTCACGCGTTAAGAATGTGTTTCGCCACCAAATGTCATGGATCCAAATTGTGGATTGGCGTCACGACTCGGAAGAGTTGTTTATCTGATGATGAAATGAAGGCTCATTTCAAAGTACAGAAATGTTGAGGGGAAAAAAAAATGGCTGCACAATTTCTCTTTGCAAACGGCAGTGGTAGACTTTCTAACGCCGATGCGTTTGAGGTGATCTGGTAAGAAGTGTTATTGATGCAGTGCCTGCCCCTCCCTGACTTTGCGCCGCTCCTCCTCCTCCTCCTACCATTGCATAGCGATAGCTGCTAGGTCTGGTTGCTAGGTAACCACATCCCAGGCACAAAGAGAGAGCCCAGCTGGTGTGGACCGGTCTGCCGGATACCACATCCTGCAGTCTCGTGGGTGTGAAAGTTGACAATCGATGCAGGTTATATGTGATTGATTGCTGGTGGTTTTTTACTAAATTTAGTACACACATTAAAGACGCACCGCTGCTTTTCACTTGCGTCCAAAAGGGTGGGGCCAACACATTCAGCAGTAATTTTCCATCTTTTGAGCCAATTGTGTGGGGTCTTTTTTTTCCCTTTTTTTTTTTTTCCGCTGACAGGGCGGTTAATTGTTCCCATTGCCTTGAAACGCATCTTACTCGTCTAGTAAATTTAGCATTAAATTAGTCTTTATCTAATCATCTGTGGATCTTTTTGTATTACATCTGCAGTGTCTGGTTTGTATTGAATGAATTAATGCAAGGCTTTCATTTAATAAATGCCACATGCTATTTGGGAAATCGGTTTCGTTAAGGTGCACCGTGCTTTTTCTCTTTGGCACTTTGTGTCCCTTGTCGTGACCCTGCTTTAAATTCAACTTTATTATTATTTTTTTTAATTGTCCATCGGCGCAACAATGGCTTGAGGATGCGTCCCACAAGGCAGACCGTCTTGCAGTCGAAGGAAAAAAAAAGTTAATTACAGGGAATGATTTGCAGCATGGGAGATGGATTCCGACATGTGTTTGTGGCGTCTTAACGACCAAATGCATCTGCTGAGAGGGAAGAATGGTCTGCTTTTGCAGTCTGCTCGCTCTTGGCCTCACTGCAGAAGCTGTTGTCATGGCGATAAGCTCTGCCGGGATGAGTTCAGTTTTTGACAAAGGCTGCGATATGCTGAGTGGGCCTTTTGTGATTTACGTTTGGGTGTTACCTGTCCACTGATTGTTTCACGTGAAGATGTAACCTCAACCGCTGACACACACATACACACGTGCTTAGCTTTATATTAGGGCGTGGTCCCCATATATGCCGCAGCCATTTTAACACCATCAACTAGGAAACATAACCTCGGGGTAGGAGGAAGAATCTTATTTTAATGACGCTCTGGCTAACATCAGTCAGACAAATATGATGCTGGCTTCCTCCAGGACGGGGTATGGGGGGTGGGTGTGGGGGGGCAAACAGATCAGACACCAGCTGGCCCCCATGACTGTGCAGATATATCTCCGGCGGAATTGCTCATCTGTGCTTCAGATGAACGTTGATGGGAACGTGCTGTTGGTGCACCAAGGTCATGCGTAGGTCACAGAAGTTTGTGAACTCGGGACGCAATGTAGATGCTGTGGCCAATGCTGTGCGTCGTTATTTCGCCAAGTGGCATCTTAGGATGACTTTCATTGAACTAGTTTCTCAAATAGCTCAGTCCCGAAGGGTGGGTGGGATTGTTGGAGTTCTATGCCGGGAACCTACTTTTCTTCACAACTTCAAATCAGCAAAACCTAATTTGTCGTCTTCCTGGTGACAGATACACTCACATCAACCCCATCGGGAGGTCATGTTGTCCTGACAGCTGGTCAAGCGGAGATTGGGGGGAGCGGATGGGTCTGGGTGGAGGGTGGATAGAGTTTGGGGGAGGGCGTTTAAGTGGGATCTGAAAGGAGAAGCCCCTGATTTCCAGTCGCGCACAAATTCTTCCAAATAAGCACAATACTTAAAATGGGTCTTCAACACCCAAGCTCTGCTGGCAGTGCTGTGGTTGTCACATGTCACTCACTTCCATACTCTGTTGGATTTGATATTTTATTTTTTTTCCCCCTCCCCATGTTGAAAGCCGATGCTTTCCTTGTCATTCCCAAAGCAACTTTTGACATTTCGAGAGCAAGCGAGATTGTTTTTCGACCAACTGTAGACGCCTCTGAATAATACAGTAGGTCCAATGTGGATTGGTCTCAAATACTTTTTTTTTTGTTTTAAATACTAGAACTCTTAAAGAGAGACTGTACAGATAATGTGAAATTTGAATTCAGTGTTATGCGGGTGATTTTTATTTATTTTATTTTTTGGGGGGGGCGGTGTAGACACTCTTGAGTACAGTTTTGACAGACCTTCAGGAAAGGAAAATAGAACAATTTGAGTTAACATATAGTGACATATTTAATCTCAATTGTTGATGGGATGTATGATGATTCTATTGGATGCTGGAAAGGCGGATCTTGTGTGGCCATAAGTGAGCATAACCCGAGCAGGTAGTCTGGCTTGCACAGAGTGCATGACTGCCTTTTGAGTGTATGCGTATTCCTGCTGAGAGTTTAAAGTGGCAGTCTTTCCGATAACCACGTTATCCCTTTAATCGGCTCTGTCCTTAAAGCTATTAAAACATTCGAGCCTCTCCCCTGCAGGCCCATTTCGGCCCGTTTCTCCTGCCCTGGGGGGGGGAGGGTGCCTCCCTGAAGCTACCATCTCTTCTTGCCACACCCATAATAATGAAAAGTAACATGTATCTAATCCCTTTGCTGATGTTCATGGTTAAAAAAAAAACAAAAAAAACATACACATTGTCAAAATTGCCCTGGCTAGCTAATTAGCATTTAATCCCGTGAGTCAAAGCATCATTTCTGCGCATCAGTGTGGATCACCCTGCCTTTTAATCTAGTTGGCAGGGGGGGCACTATGCGCACTATGGGCCATTGAGAGGGCGGGTACAGCTGTTGGATGCCATGCCAGGAAGTCGCCAGTCCACACTTGGAACTTGTTGGCCAGGACAGCTGCTGGGGCGGGCGGGACCTTCCCAAATTATCTGCAGCTCATAGTTTAGATGTGTATCAGCAAATGTGCCATGATGCATCGCCAAATGTGGCATCCATCGCGTCACATCTCCAGAATATGGTCCGCTTATATTGAGACTTACATTTCTTGGACTTATAGTTCATACGTCTCTCAACGGTGGAGTTTTATGACTGTGTTTTGTTTTTTTTGTCCCCCCCTCAGTTTATTTCTGGACTCAACTATTAAATGGATAATCAAGAAATATGGAGTAAAACGATTTCAGCGTGAATGTCTTTAACAAGCATGCCTAATGTGATAATGAGGCCTTTCAGGAGGGAAAGCAAAGCAGAAGGTGTGTCTGCAGACATCGGTCCACTAAGGACACAACAGCTGCCGCGGACGCAAAAGTTCCCCCCAGCGATGAAAGTTAAATCATTAAACGTTACAGCAAAGACGTCCGTAACTTTACACAACAGTGTCTGAGGGCTTGTTGTGTCTGTGGGCCTTTTGGAATTGGCGCTTGTTGTGGCTTGAAAGCAGGTTAACAGGACGAGAAAAAACACAAAAGCGACACACTGGCTCACATCAGAATCCTTAAGGCTGCTTGAAAAACTGTTTTCATTTGTTTGAAAACAGTTTGCTACGACGAGGGGTAATATGATTTGCCTTTGTTTATAGCATATTAGCATTAGCGCTAATGTCAAATGATAATTGGTGTCTATGTATTCCAGTTAAGAATATTCAATTCTTAAATTTTCACCATGGAAAAAGCACAAATATGATCTTAGTACAGCAACAAATAAAAATGTACCCACCAAAGAAGGCGTCATGTTATAAGTGGCTGACATGAATAATAATAATTGTCCCTCAAAGTGCTGTTAACTTTTT
Source organism: Hippocampus comes (assembly GCF_001891065.2). Taxonomy (NCBI): domain Eukaryota; kingdom Metazoa; phylum Chordata; class Actinopteri; order Syngnathiformes; family Syngnathidae; genus Hippocampus; species Hippocampus comes. The sequence goes on from NW_017805406.1 coordinate 489,929, forward strand.
TTGAGACTCCTTCTTTATCGCAGTTCATTATTCCTGCTCACATTTTTCTTTCTCTTCACCTTCTAGGTTACTTGCCTTCAAGACTTCTTTGGGGACGATGACGTCTTCATTGCATGTGGACCGGAGAAATTCCGCTACGCCCAGGATGACTTCTCTCTGGATGAGAATGGTAATATGCGTTAATGACATTGCATACCCAAATGGTTAAAAAAAAGGTGCTATATTAATGAAGCAAATTTTTAATTGTGGTTGCAGTAGTGTGGAGCTGTACAGCAATCTCCCGAGAGCTATTTTGTTATTTTACTGCCTCAATTGTCGCTAAATCGGCTTAATATTGCATGTGGCGCTCAATGATTGTTGAGGGGGCCCAATGAGGAGACGGGAAAGGGATTTTCTTATCTTCAGGCAGCAGCGGGAATAAGAAAAAGGTAGAAAAAGAACCATTAATCTGCCCGGCGATGTGCCGCGACTGATATCGCAGCGAAACGTTCAAGCAATCCTCTTTGCGCGTCTCCGTACTCCCATCAAGTCTTTGTTCTTTCCTCTAAGTTGCTTTTAAACCACTTCGCTTCCGAATCTAAACACAAGCTCATGTGTTGCGTTGGGTCACGAATTCTGCCATGCGAGGATGATCAGTTTTTGAAGGTGTGCCGAACGCCTCTTTTGTCTCCCGCCCTCACGATGTGGTGCAGTGCGCTTCTATGAGCGGGGAAAGGGAGCACATGGGTCTATTTCGTGGATCTATCACTCGTGCTGCTCACCGTGATGTTCAGACACAATTTTGTCATGCTTCTATTTGCGTGTTTCTATCAATTTTCTCCAAAAAACAAACAAACAAAAAAAAAAGCAATCATTGACGAGCGCTGGTTTAGCTTCATGGTTTTCGGCCCTTACCGAGAGGTTACCCGGCAACCATAAATGGATATGTGGCCTTGGGCAATATCCAACTCGCCACATTTTCCAGTGAATAAAAATACACAAGAAGCTGTGTTTTTATTTTTTTTGCGCCCATCACATGGCGCCAAGGTCATTTTGCGCTTTTAGATGATGAAAAGTTGAAAATATTCAGTCGTATTTTCTGCTGTATTAGCCACAAAGCATTTGAACATTTGAGGTTAGGATTCAAGATAATGGTTCAATCGAAATTCTGCCTGGCAACATGTTAGTCAAACACAAATGGTAACAATGTGTCGCTTAACCCCCAAGGAAAATTTTACATCATTCATTAAAAAAAAAAAAATTGTTAAAAAACAAATGGTAACAATTTGTCGCTTAACCCCCAAGGAAACTTTTACATCATTCATTAAAAAAAAAATTTAGACAGCAACTCTGCTAACCGTTGTGAAACGCTGTTTAAAAAATAACTTTTTTTTTCTCTCCTCTATTTCAGAGTGCAGGGTGATGAAGAATCAGAAAGCTCATCGTAGTTTGATCAAGAGTCCCGGATCGGTCAAACGCTGCAAGTCCCCTGCTGAATCAAGTAAGCACTTTTCTTCAACTTGGCAAACTGGCTTCCATGAGAACATCCAGAAGATCAGATCAGCTGTGCTTCTCTACAACACCCCCGCCCCTTTTTTTTTAATTGCCAATATTACGAGTAATGATAGTAATGTCGTGTCTAATCCACATTATGATCCATAAGCAAATACAGAGAGCGGCTTCCTCTTCTTCAAAAGAATCAAAACAAGGCAGCTGATTAAAACATCTCAGAGTCTTCGCCCCATTGAGAGAAATGGGATCAGCTACCGTAACGATGCTCAATTACATTCTGTGATCCCAAAGATAAACAGCCTCCCACTCTTTGTTTCTCTGGTATTTAAACATTTCATGATGTCCGGGAGGCAATGGAACAATGCTGCATCTCTCTTAGGGGATTTCGGAATGCTTAACGGCATTCAGTCACCGCCCCTCACATCAGGCATCTTGTTGCGTGACCAAGCCATGCAGCAGGTGACATGTAAAATCCCCTGCTGGGGTGGAAGAGGAGACCACATCATATTAGTGGGGACGAAGGCACGATTCCTCAGTCTTATTTTAAGCGATTTGATTGGGGATGTGTTGTGGCTTTTGGGTGGCCTTCTTCTTGATGCCACACTTAGCTGAGTGGTTTAAATGAAGTCGGCACGCAGCTTAAACAATGCACCTTTTAGTCAAAGTTGTGTTTAAAACACTCACTGGCCACCTAGCTGGAAGTTTGCCCCAAACTTTTTATCTCTTGTAGTCATAGACAAAACGCTCCTTTTAAAGCACTTGAACAACTCTGGTGCTTCTCTAGGATGTGCACACAATCGGAACCAAACAAATGACTCCCCCCCACGCGCACACACACACACACACACACACAACTTTTGGAGGAATGAAAATCACAGGGTAAGTTTGTGGGCTAGGAAGAAAACCCATCTATGGTGCTGTGTAAAATTAACTGATTTTGATGCTTGTGCAACGACTGTTTTTGCTCTTAAACTCAACAAAATGTGAGCGGCGCAGCATGAAAACAGGTTTAATAAATATGCCGTGCTCATGACAGGAGGACAATAGCAACCAACGGTGTCCATATTTTGGCGTCCTAACCTTCTTATCAATGCAATGTTTTTTTTTTTGTTGTTTTTTTTAAACCTCTTCCTCTTGCCCTCTCAGCCAACGGGACCGGCTCCAGCAGCCAAATTTCCACCCCGGTCTCAAAGCACTCCCCCACCTCCACCCCTACCAGTCCTGCACTCGGCACCCAGCAGAAGGTACCAACCGCACACGCTTTGTTTTTGTTTTCTGTAAAATCCTTAAAAGCCCCATTTGAACACGTTTTGTTGTGTTTACAGGACCTCTACCTGCCCCTATCTCTGGATGACGATGATTCTGTCGGGGAGTCCATGTAGACACTGAAAAGGGTTTTTGTGTGTCCCCCCCCCCTCCCAAACCCACGTAGCTTTCCAGCTCTTCTCGAGTGCCACCTTATGGTCTGGCAGATCCACTGAGGTGGCAACTAGAATTCCTTTGCTGCTTGAGAAAACACACACACACACACACACTTTTTTTTGCTTTTCAATTTATTTTTTTCAAATCAATTTTTTCACCACCAAAATATTCCTCTCACCAAGACAACCCGTATAGTTTTCACTTCGGTTTTTGAGAACACCTGTCACTCCAATCACAAAATCCCAAGCAGCAAAATGGGTGATTTTTGAGGTCAAATCTGAATTTTTGTAAGACTTTCTATCTGTGACGTCCTCCCCTTTTTAGGGCATACAACCTCCCCCACCCAAGGAAGGTCCAGTGTTCTGAACCTGCTGTAAATACTGTGCATAGTTCTGCTAACCGTTTGTTTTTCCCAGTCACCATTGCTGTGCTTCCATAACATCATAACATTTGCTCAACTTTTTCAGTCTGGAGTCAAAGTAAAAGAGGAACTCTTGAGGGGGCAGTGTGTGGAAAGATCTCCTGTAAAGATCAATAATTGCAATAACTACAAAGACATTGACGGGGGGGAAAAAAACATTCCATACATTCCTCAGCTGATGCTTCTTTTAAATTGGCTCCATACGTACAGTAGCAGGCTAAACCTGGTGACATCATATACTTTCTGTGTTGTACATACTGCATTGCATGATTCTGGTGAATTACTTTAAAGCTTTAGGTGCAAAAAAAAAAAAAAAATGCTGATTTGAAGGACCTAATGATGCAGAAGATTGACCAAAGTTCAACTTGTTAAATTAGGCCAATCAGCAGACGGCAGTGTTTTAGAAACGTTTTAATAAGTCACAGATAAATAAGTAAAGGTTGCAAAGCCAAAGTGTGGCAGGATTTATTTAAAAATAAATTCTGGAGAAACACACGGTGATGTAAGCATGTTTCTCCGAAGGCTCGCCATAATACACGTTGCTTTTAATATCTTATAAAGTTTATTAATTTATATGAAGGGTACCTGTCTTGAATTTTTTTCTCTACCTTTAACAATGTGAGCTACGAGCACTAGTACTTTTCCAAGGCTCCGTGTGCAGCTCTTTTTAAATATAATAAAGAAGTATGTGTGTATTTTTCTGAAGAGTTTTCTCAGGTTTGCAGGCAATCAAGCCCGAGACTCTTTTGATTCAATTGGATGACACTGAAGCACAACCAGCTGCAGGCACTTTGAATGTCTGCATGGCACCATTACAATGCAGGACCCCCCCCCCCCACCACCACCACCCGTGCTGCCTGTGTAGCACGCTTTTCCCCCCCAGTTAAACAAGTCTATGCATTTGGGTTTCAGGAATAGTAATGAAATATCCATGCCGTTTGGCTATGACGTCATGAAAGTGGCAACAAGCTTAGACACACGAAAAGCAGTTTCAATCATTTATTTGATATCCTTCTAGTGTGGAGAAATGCCATAAAATAGTGACAAAAACGTCATTAGGTTCTACTAGTCATGCTACTAGTGTGATATTCAACAAAAACTCTGAACAGTTTGCCATCCGGCCATCACTAAATGCGCCTCTGCTGTTATTGCAATCGTTTTCCAATAGAGGGCGCTCCCAAACAAGTTTTTGCTCGCCTTTTTATGTATCCTCCCCCGCCACAGCGCCATTCACACACACTTGGATGCGTTTCTTCGCTTGTCCTCCTGCTTTATTTCTACAGCACACAAAACAAAATGTCTGTCTTGTGTAAACTGGCCTCCGCGACATGGGATGGCCAGTGCGGTTTCACCATCCCCAACATTGGTGCCTTGTTTTTGATCAAAACAAGAAGTGCGCAATCTTGCTTGCTCTTTTTTAACCACTTTTCCAAATGAGGCCTACCCACAATGCTTGTTTTGTAGACTTAGACACTTTATCATGGTGTAAATACCCTGCCTCCTGTGCTTTTTTTTTTTAATATTCCGCCTTTGCCTTTTCACATTAAATAAATGGTCTTTTTCTTTCTTTGGGATTTAGAAAGGATTTTTGGTGGTATTTTGCAATGTCAAACAGTGGTTTGTTTCAGTGCTTCATTCAATGTAATAACTGGCATCATTTTGCAATTAAAATATTTGTACAAGTACTTCACCTGTCATCATTTATACAGTGAGCCCGGTCATGAATACTACTGCACATTTGCGACCAGTAACCCCCCATCATCGCTCGCATAAAGGCTTATAATTGCTTTTTGCGGCAAAGCACTGCTTTTGTCTACTCAACTCACTTGAAATTCGGTGCTTGGTATCGAGATGCTCCAGATTGGCAATGAAAAAAGTGTCATTCCTTTGGACCAATACACCACAAGACCTACAAAAAAATATATCTTAACATCTTTGGCACATGTACAGCTAACAGGTGTGTGTTGGAGAGAATAACTGGGTGATGGATTCCAAAATAAAAAAAGCCATCAATAGTCAAATTTGCCAATATGTGCTGGCTAACAAGACTGACGTTTTAAATCACCTGTCCTGAGGCCCAGAGAGAGAAACCTTAAGCTAAAGTACGAATTAGAAAGATGTCGAATTAGATGTTTTATTTTGGACTCTTGCTTCTGTTCCACAAATAAGAGGCAACAAAATAGGTTTTTAAGCACCTGGGAGACCACAGGCATAGTTGGCAGCTTTCTGTCTCGGGCCAGCGCGAAGATACGATGGCATGCTTTTATCACTCACTGAAATTGACTGTAATGCCTCACTTTTTGGTCTTTCTGAAAAGAACATTTCACGTCTACTTGAGAATCCGCCAGAACGTGTGACAAAGACCAGAAGAAGCCCAGCACATTACATCAATTTTAAAAAGAATACAGTTCTACTACAAATGGGAATCTGCTGCCATCTGTTGACTGTACCGTATTTTGTTGCGCTTACCGTATTTAGTTGCACTTTCTGGGACTTGCGTCGGCGGAGTAGGGGATTAACTCATCCGAGGAATGACTATATGAAGATAAACAAGAGTTTATCTAAACATAGATTTCGAAATTGTCACGCTGCCCAAAGTTAATTAGAGGAAACAAAAGATGGGAAAGCTCTCTTATCGGGCTAGCGCCCTCTGTTTCAAAACGACGTAAGCTAGTTAATTAGTAACACGTGAGCTAAAAATGTCGTGTTTGTCGCCTTGTGATACGCCTGTGGGCTTTTAAAGCGAAACTGAATTTTATTACACCTTCACAGACCCTTGACCTTAGTAAAGACAAAAGTGATCCCCGGCTGCTGCGGCAATAAATGGAAACAAAATTGCTTCATGTTCCGCAAATATTGGCTGAACTGTCAGTGACGTTTCGGGGCACATTCTTGACCCAGACTGTTTTAATCGTATTTCAACACAAGACGCATTCACTGGCGCATGGTTGCGTTGTTTTTAAAATTCTTTTGAGAATGATGATTAAGAAATACCGGAAATATGATGACGATTCTTATCAGTGTGGGATAAACCAAGATTTAACCTGTCAGTTGTCACCTTTCCTCGACCACACTACACTCTGGAACAAACATGCACGTTCACTCTGTATTTGTTTATATTTTTCTGAATAATTAGGGAGCAGTTGATTAGCGTTGTGGTTAGCACATCTGTCTCATAGTTCTACGGTTTAGTGTTCAAAACTCTTGTTTTGACATTCCCAGATTCTGTGGCTTGCCCCCACCTTCCATATACAACATGTTAGATATTGGTGATTAAAAAAAATTGATTCATCTGTCATAATGTGAGTGCAAATTGATTTGAGATATATGCACACACCCAGAAATATAATAAATTGAAGAATTTGAGAAATGTGATCATGGTTTCCAAGATGCCATGAAAAAGAAGCTTTTTATTTGAAAGTTGGAATGGTTTGAATCAGACAAGAAATGTGGAGGGATGAAGTAAATATGAAAAATATTGTACCTCCGAAGCGCATGCGAACTTGACTTGCATTTTAAACATCACATCCATCTCTTTGTCAGCTCATTATTGATCCATGAGCTTTACTTTTAATTTGGACGCGTCTTCTTGAGCTGGTCGTATTTCTTTTGGCTGTCACGGAACATTCCTCAACACTTGGCTCTTTTTCCCTTCACGGTTGAAGATTATCTGAAAGCCGTCTTTTCCCCTTGTGTCTCAAAGAGTCAAAGAGCTCCTTGTGCTCCTTCCCGACTCAAATCCAGACAACGGAGTGCATGCCAGTTTTGTCTTTTCTAGTACACGTCACCTAGTGTGCACACTGAATGCCCCGTTAGTCCTGTTAATTGTCAAGCTTTTAAATACGACTGACCTCTGGCCCCTCTCTTGGCGATCCCAAACAAAAACGGCCACTATATCAAAGCTCTCGCAGATTCCACACACAGTGCTCCGATTGGTTGTACGGGTGTAATGCAAATCAAACGCAACAGGTTTTGGCTTGTTTCACCGACGAGGAGCTCTGAAATATTCAGTTTCAGTCACCCCTTCCCTCCCGTTTCTCCTCAGCAGCCGTTTGCATGAATGCACGGAGCCGCTGGTCAGACCAGTTTTCTACTCCTGCTTGTGGCCTAATTCCAACATTGGCTTCGGGGAGTTTGCACAGTGCGCAATCTGCATCCGAGCCCATCCTCCTATGCCGCATTTTATGGAAACACCTTTTGTAACCCCCAACGTGGGATGCATCGAGGATTTCGTCTGTGACTGACCTCAGAACGGCAAAGCGCAAGCCAACCCCCTCGACAGGTGAGTGTTATAACCCGACGTTCCTCACCCGAATGGCGTCCTGTGACCTACCTTGCACCGGTCCACTCACAGGCCACTTGATTAGGCACACCTGCATGCTCAAACAAAACTCCACGTGCGGGATCTGATACGCACACCTCTGAAAATCTGATAACCATCTGTCACATGGGGAATTCTGTAACATTTCCTCGCCTAAATGAGGTCAACAAAACCTTTCAGTATGATGCAACGCCCTTCTACAAACTATAATCATGAATAGATTGATAATTGAGGTACTTTTTTTCAATGCTGCCAGTCAAAACCGGGCATTATTGTATTGCGTTGGATGTGTGTTTCATCATTACATGCAAAACACTGAGAACGGCAATCTAATAATAAACAACACACACACACACACACACACACAAAAAAAATTTGATACCTTTATGGTCTGGCATATAAACACCTTACCAAAATACACTGCATGATAACATTAGCCTGGAACTCCAAACTAGATAACACACACACACACACACACACACACACACACACACACACACACACACACACACACACACACAGAGTCACATAGGCTAGGATAGGTTAAGATATATCTCTCCCCGGTAAATCCTATTCAGTGATTTCCCATGTCGTAAATTGAACACAATCAAACTATATCAGAGGAAGTTTCAAGCGTAAGAGAAGAGCGGTGGAATAGAGGCAGGGTGCGGCTCCAACAATGCAGTAACCCATCGGCAGTGTGTGGGAGGGCAGAGGCGGGCAGGTAAAAACACTCGTGAGCTTCCTCATTGTGGAGCAGAAAGGCATTGGACCCCACGTCAGAGGTAGGGTGACGTTTTTTTTGTTTCCTTTGCTGTATGTGGAATTGTTTACATGCAGCTGGTCATAAGAATCCAGGTTTGGTATATTTCACTTGTTCTACTACAACGGCAACGTAGGGGAAGATTGGAAAGACGCGTCTGGGTATTGTGTAGTTGTATATGTTCAATAAATACCGTTTGGCAAATGAATACCTCCCAAACAGAGCTAGATTACCTTTGTCGAGGTAACATTTGGGATACATTGTAATGTAATGGCTTGTACTTTGATGCAAGTCGACTTATTTGTCTTGGGAGGATTTGGTGGCTTCAGTGGAATTCGTTTGGCCTTTCTAGAAAGAATGAAGGAGTCGGCGTGTGGAGTCAAAGGTTCCAACATCCGTATACCGCGTCAGGGTTCATTGCTCCTTTGGTCATGTGACGCTTTGAGATGCTCTAAGGACAATTTGGGCCAATGTGGAGAATGTTTCATGGCTTTCAGCGCGTTGGCCTAAAACGGAAAAAAAAAAAGATGCGGATGAGAAGGTTGGCGCGTGATCATTTTTGGGTATGTTTTCAGTTTATACAAAGCCTTCGGTGACTTATTTCAATATTTTCAGAGCTAGACACATATTCACAATGTCCTTCCGGGAATTAAGAAGTGCAGACGTCTATTTGAGGAGGGAGAAGAAAAAAAAAATCATAATATGTACGTATGATGCTTTTTTTGTACAGCTGTGAGTCTTTCATTCGTGGACCATGTTCTCCTCCGCGACCCCTTACAAGAACCAGCACTACAGTGAGCTGAAGAAGGACTGCATCAAGAGTAAAAAACTGTTTGAGGATCCCGAATTCCCGTGCGTAGATGCGTCACTGTATTTTCGGAAACCGCCACCTGGTATGGTGCAATGGAAACGTCCCGGGGTGAGTGCAATTTCTCCTCTTGGGAAATTTTGAGGATGTCACGAAAGAACAATCCAGACTTACTGGAAAAGATTCCACGGTTTGTTTGAGAATGTAGACCAAGTAATTTTGTGTAAATCTCATCCGGTGTATCTCATGGCGCTGGGTACGGTTTTTCGGACCTGAAGTGGCTGTTATCAGTTGACCCACAGGCAGAATGTGCCCAACGCAACAAAGTGAATTGAGTGGAAGAAAAGAACATTTTTGACTGAAAGGAGGGGGGCGGGGGGTAATTTATGTGAAGCTGTCAGAGGCACCAAAGCGAATCTGGTTTGAAGAGACTGCTGTAATTGTGTCTATAAAGAGAGAAGATCATTCCTACTCTAAAATATTATTTAAAAAAAAATTAAATCATAAAAACTGCAAACTGGGTGCTTAATCCATTTGAAAAAAAATAAGCAAAGCTTCAGCGGTTATTAAACGTCCCATCACATGGTTTGGCTGCCTTATATGAAGCATGTCAAGTTTACCAAATGTGGTGCCTTACTCGTGATCTCTAAAAATGGCTGCTTAGCTTCTCCTTGTGGTCAAATCTTTTCATGTGATTCGTTCATGCTGTTGCGGTGTAGGAGATCAGCAATGACCCTCACCTGTTTGTGGAGGGGGTCAGCTCGCACGACTTGCACCAGGGCTCAGTGGGGAACTGCTGGTTTGTGGCCGCCTGCTCGTGTCTGGCGCTGAAGCCCAACCTCTGGAAGAAGGTGAGCCGAGTGGATTGGGTGAGCCGCGCTAAATGCCGGAAGGTTCGTGTGAGTCCTGAGATCAGGAATTCACCCGAGGCCTGTTTCACTCATTCGAGTGAATCTTAAGTGTCTTCGCCCGTTTTTTTTTTCTCTCCCTGCTTTGTCGTACAACACAACACAACACATCTTTATTAATAGAGCGTTTTTGCAACAGCTGCAACAAAGCGCTTAACAAAACAGTTAACATATAATATTAGAAAACATAAAAACATGGGCACTACCCCAACTGGTACAATTGTGTATGCAGGTAATTCCTGACTGGAAGGAGCAGGAGTGGGACTCCAAACACCCGGAGAACTACGTCGGAATCTTCCACTTTCAGTTTTGGGTGTTTGGAAAGTGGGTGGATGTGGTGGTGGATGACCGGCTTCCGACAATCAACGGGGAGCTCATCTACTGTCACTCCAACGACAACAACGAATATTGGAGCGCCTTGCTGGAGAAAGCCTACGCAAAGTGAGTCAACTACTTATCATGCGGCATATTAGACTTGTGGACCGGAGCGAGTCGACATCAAACAACACCTGCAGGACTCCTCGTACTGGACTGTACCGGAGTCCGAGTACTGTTAATCTCCTTTGTGTGTGCCTTTGGACTTGGCCGAGCAACAGGCGGCGGTTGTCCCACTGATAAAATACCACTGATAATGAAAATACAATCAAAACGTGCCTTTCATCCCGCGCCCAGGCTCTCCGGCTGCTACGAGTCACTGGAGGGGGGCAACACTGGAGACGCTGTGGTGGACTTCAGTGGAGCTGTGGCGGAGGCCATCAACCTGGAAGCGGAAGCTTACTATAAAGACCAGGAAAAGCTGGACCACCTCTTTGCGGATCTGCTCAAGGTGTACGACCGTGGCGGAATCATCAGTTGCTCCATTAAGGTACGCGGCGCGTCCCGGCATTTGAACTGTCTTGCATTGAAAAGAAATGGTCCTGACGCATGTTTTTTTGTTTTCCATCAGGCGCAACCTCATGAAATCGAGCTGAAGTTGGCCAACGGGCTGGTGAAAGGTCACGCCTACTCGGTGACAGCAGTGAACAGGGTGCGTCTGGGTCACGGGCTGATAGCCTACTTCAAGAATGAAACCATCCCCATGATCCGCATGAGGAACCCGTGGGGCAAGACTGAGTGGAACGGAGCCTGGAGCGACAGGTGGGACCCCATGCCGAGCGTGCACCCTGAACTGGTTGCCAGCCAGTCCTCCCTCAAGCATCTCCAGTTGCTCCAAAATACTGCTGTTCTCCTCCTAAGTGGCCCTCATAAGAGGGAGCACATAACCCCAATTCAGGCTTCCCTTCACTTGCTCCCAGTACATTTTACATTCTCCAGTTTACCTCTCATCTCTCTTTTAATCATTTTGTCAGCTCTGAGGAATGGTCAAAGGTCGGTGACACAGAAAGGGACAACCTTGGCATCACAGTGGAGGACAACGGAGAGTTCTGGTATGCCATCGATGTTCCAAATTGCAAACAATCGTCCGTTAGTGACCCCCCTCCCCCAGCCCCCGTTTATTCTTTTCAACTGGACCCTTCGCATGCAGGATGTCTTTCACGGACTGGTGCAAGCACTTTACCGATGCAGACGTGTGTCGCCTCATCAACACGTCGGTGATCAGCATCCATAAGACCTGGCATGAGATTGTCCACTTTGGGAGCTGGACCAAGCAAGCGGAGCCTCTCTTAAACCGCTGCGGAGGCTGCGCTAACCACAAGCAAACATTTCTGCAGAACCCACAGGTACGACAGAGCAACAATACACAATACTTGCGCTTCATCCCAAGAGCATTTTCAAACATTCTAACAGTTTTTCGACTGCCCCCCTTTCCCGATATCTTTTTGTAGTACGTTTTTGATGTGACAAAGGAGGCCGACGAGGTCCTCATCTCCTTACAGCAAAGAGATATGAAAATCCACAGGAAATTCGGGCAAGGGGAAAATCTCACCATCGGCTTCAGTATCTTCAAGGTAAAATAACCCCCACGGGAAATAAGGAGTGACGTTAAACAATTGTACAGGAAATACATCTAAAATAAAGTAAAATTACTCACACATCAAGGAATATAAAAGTGTAGCCTAGTGGTTTTTAGCGCTGCTGGAATTACAATAGAGTGTAGTGCGTGAATCGCGTATTTACATTAGCATTTGCACGGTAAAATTCATGCATGTACCAGTAGTCCAAAAAGAATATATCGACCAGAGTGTAACATTGCTAGAGGACATGAGGGCTCTCTGAGGAAAACAAAGGCAAGCAAACGATTCATGTCAAGTGTAGGATGTAAAATTTTGCCATCAGAAAAGGTAAAAAAAAAAAAAAATTCAGACTGATTGTTTTCTTGGCACGCTTCATTCAAATGTCTCTTGGGTAGACAGTCTGGGATGTGTGGACACAGGCCAAGGCTCATTTGTTCACATTCTGGATCGGGCCGAAGACTGACCAAGTGGATTTTTAATGACATCTATTATGTTTATCAAATTATATCAGGCCCTTTTTTTTTCATCAATACGCTAAATCACACCAAATCATGCAATCATTGAAGTTGATTGTTTCAAGCTGAAGAAATCTTAGGGGAAAACTCCAGACGGTGACTCAACAAGCAGTCCGTTTGACACGGCGCTTTCTAGTTTTGAAAACGCACGCTTTCTCACAAAGGTTTTCTGTTCAGGCGCGGATAATATTTTCTCGGATGAAGCTTTCCGCACATGTGCCAAACCTTTTTTTCCTTTAATGCGATTCGCGTGACATCTGGCTATGGTCAAACACACATCATGCGCTCTTATCGTGCTGACTGCTGACACTTGTGAAGGCTTCTGGACAACATTTGAGGTCAGCACCGCCATCAACATGTCATTTAAAGAAGCCGCTGTCTGCACATCGCCGACTGGAAACATTCATTTATCCTTCCCTATCTCTCATCTTGTTAATATTCTTCTCCTTCTTGACGAGATAACAGTCGAACACGGTGGGAAAATGAGGGATTGTGGTTCCGTGAGAGTTTTTGTGACGTCAACAATATCGCTCCGTTCGAGCTCATCGTAAATGGCGGCCCGCTTTCCGGCAAATGTGATTAACACAAAATTTCAATTGTGAGCTTTAAGATCGATGACACAAATGATCATCTTCGCTCAAAAAAAAAAAAAAAAGATTCATTTTTACCTCGATCCAAATATAGGTTCCGACGGGTGACAGCCTCTGAACATTTTACACGAACACACACACATACACACACAGTCTATATTTACATATACCGTATATCAAAAGATAATTAAACAATAGAAATATGAAATACTATCACGCTATTAATGCGTATATAGTCACCCAATTTTATTGACTTCAAAACTTCTATCTACAGTGTGTTCATAACTCTGACACCAGGGGGCAGAAAAACACAAACTGACTCATTGACACTGCTGGGCGTCAAGGACAAGTACATTTTCTGCTATGTGTTGATCTCAGGTGGAACTGAACAGAAAATACAGGCTGCACGACATCCTGACCCAGAAGTCCGTGGCGACGTCGACCTACATCAACGCCCGCACGGTCTTCATGAGATGCACGCTGCAGCAGGGCCGCTACGTCATCCTGCCCACCACCTTCAAGCCTCACACACTGGGCGACTACATGATGCGACTCTTCACTGACGTGGACTCGGGCTGCAGGTAGCATCCGTGTTATAACTAAAAATTATTTTTTTTTTGTAAATGATGTTGACTTTCATTGCCATTGACTGCCTCACTCTTGTCCTAACGCATGCGTAAGATTGCATAAACTATCACTGAAGCAAACAAATCTACCGAATTTCTGCTTGTACGTTTTCTGCATTTGGACTATCGGGTCATCCAGAAAGTCGTGTGTGCTTCCAGGGAGCTGAGCGAGGATAAGCCAAGGGTGAGATGTTGGAGCTCTTTCTTGGGATACCCACAAGTGGTGACCCACGTCTACGTCCATGCTGCCGAGGGGCTGCAGAACCAGGACAGCTCAGGGGGTCAGTCGCTCTGGGTTTGAACCCAAATTTAGGGAATCTCCTGAGAATTGCATGCCGCCGAGTTTTGCCGTGTGAGTTGATCATCCCGCGCTCGCACGCAGGAGCCGACCCATATGTGATCGTAAGCTGTGAGGGCCAGTCTGTGAAATCGATGGTCCAGAAGGACACTTTGACTCCAGCGTTTGAAATGAGTGGCGTTTTCTACAGAAAGAAGCCCAGGAAGCCTCTAACTGTACAGGTAAGACATTTGTTGACCTTCTCAATTCAATCGGCTAGTGCTGGTCACGTTTTTATAGACTTGATATTTTCACCAATCATAAGTAAATCGATACTTTTGGTTTCTTGTGAAGACCAGTATTAGGCCTTCGTCATTTGGAGCAAGCAGCGGTTCGGTAAATAGCGAATAATTCTTGATGTTTGACGCCACTCCCAGTTGGTGTGCTGTCTGTCAAACTAAACATACAACCAAGAGAATTACACACAAAACCACATCGGTTTGCCTCGGGAAAGTCCACTTAGCTTCGTGCAAACAAACACAATAGACGAGCTAATGACGAGCATCGGTGTCGCTGTGTTTGAATTACACAAAGAAAACCGTCGCTATTATGATTAAATGACAGCTTATCGAGGAGTCCTTCTCCATGCATCTTCTTAAATATTTTCCCATATTTTATCTCGCAAAACCGCATGCCTGATGCCAGATCTGGAACAGCAACGCAGTGCAGGACCAGTTCATGGGCCAAGTGGTGCTGTCTGGTTTGGCGAAGGACACCTCCGACCCGCAGAGGCTGCGGCTGAGGAAGCAAGGCCGCAACATGGCCGACGAGATGCCCGGCAGCGTCACTCTGAGAATAGTCACTTCCACTCAACTCACCGCCATTTAAGGCTCCGTGCGCAACTGTGAAAACAATGACATTAAGGTCATTAAGGTCATCACTTCCTATGATTTGCATTTTTGTAAAGCAAGGCAATGTTGGATCGCGTGAATGTCGGTTTTGTAACCGTCTCTGTATCTTATGAGTAACTTATACATTTTGTACTATACAACTCTTTCCACTCATCTTAATATACATTCAATGATTTTTTTTTTCTTTTTTATTCACTTAACATGTTTTGTATCATATCGGGAGGTGTTTCTAATATTTTGGTTACATTCCAAACGGCAAAATATTTCAAACAGGTCCAAGTATGATGCATTAAAACCAGATTAATATGTGACAATGTCAATCATGACTGAGTTTTTTTTTTTTTTGTGTTTATACAGCTCTTTGTATTGGATCACATTGTGTCCTTCTTTAGTGTACAACCTGCAAGCAAAATATATAAAAACACACCATATCACCTTCCAGAACGCAAATTCCACACCTTGAATGCAACTCACCAAAGCCATGACGCATTACAGCAACTCGGTTTCTTTTTATTTCAGTCCAGTTCCCAAACTGCGATTTTTTTTTCTTTTTACACTCAAGACACAGCCATGCACAATTCAAAGTTCAAAAAGTCTATTGCTTCAACCACAATTAAAAATAGTTCATAGTATCCAAAACCTCACTCCCCATCGTGCTTTTTTTTCTTTTCTGTCCTTTCTCCAAGACGGGGAGAGCAGCCTGCTGAGGTACGCCCAGACGGATCAGCAGTTTTACAAAGCTTGACAAGAATAAGAGTAGTAATCATGATCATAATTTAAAAAGTAACATTTTTTTGTCTTTGTTCCATTCTCTTGATACACATTAATAGAGGAATTTTCACACCACGTGTACATATTGACACATTCAGAAGATAGGAATGTACAGGAGCAACCACAGAACGGGGGCAGGGGGGGGGAGGCGGCACATCCGAAGCGTCTCCACCTCTCGTGTTCACAGTTCGCGCCTGTACACGGGCGTCACCGGGGGGCCTTTTGCAACCAAGCGTCCTCACGGGGGGCCAGCCATACCCAGCGCGCGCCCACACACACAAACTAACTGGCGCAATCATCATCAGTTCACCGTCCACGTCAAAGAGTGTCTCATCTTATCGGGCCCAAAACGGGAGGCCCTGCGCTTGCCGAGGGTGTGTGTGTGTGTGTGTGTGTTCTATTTATTCTGTTTGCAGAGTGCAAAACATTGATTGATACATACCATAAAAGCAACCTGAAATGTCTTATTTTGAAGTTACATCATTTTGAAAAAAAATAAAAAATAAAAAGGGGGGGGCAGTTGATGGGGGAAGGGATGGTCCCCTCTTTCATATTTACATACATACATACATACATACATACTGTACATACAGTGGATACAAAAAGTCTACACACCCCTGTTCAAATGACAGGTGGTATTAAAAATAAACAAACAAGAACAAGATGACTGGAGCTAATAAGCCTCTTATAAATGCAGTTGTGTGATGTAAAATCATGTGATATGGGAGTCAGTGCATAACTGCCACCATTTAAAGTACCTGTGGTTAACACCAAAAACATCTTAAGATGTTCTCGTAGGCTTTTCCTGATGTTTTCTCAACTTTCGAGCAGAAGCCCGGAGGTTTTGTGTTACCACTGACTGGTATTTTGAACAATTCACAATTCCCACTACTTAGACCGAGGGTGATAGTCAAGGGGGAGGCAATTAGTCATCAAGGTTAGCACAAAACCTTTAGATCGTCTGCCAGAAAGCGCACACACAAAAATGTCCGGAAAACCCCTGCTAAAATATCTGAGGTTCATTTGGGGTTAATCAGAGGCACTTTAAATGATGGTATACAATAGGGTGTGCAAACTTATGCAGCCACCCATTTCCCCTCCTGTTCTTAAAAATGTTTTTGTCAATTGTGTTCACGAACAGAAAGGGTATTAAAATCTCATTTCATTTTCATTTTGCGTCACAAGAAACCTGGCATTGAGACAGGGGATGTGTAGACTTGCGCAAAGGGCATTAAAATCTCATTTCATCTCAGTTTCATTTTGCGTCACAAGAAACCTGGCATTGAGACAGGGGATGTGTAGACTTTTTGTACCCACCGCACATATCCGAACAATCTTAACCTAAGCGAATGATGACAAGCAAGTGTAGAGTTGGTTGGTTCACATGCAGGACTCGTGTGTCACAACACTCCATCTTCACACACACACACACACACACACACACACACACACACACACACACACCACCCAACAGCTGCCCCGCAGTCATACGAGCACAGTTTGGGTCCAAGAGCGACTCTGGTTGAACACTGCAGGCGTGGGCGTGATGTGTTCCCCACATTGATGACACAAGAGGAAGAAGAAACTCTACCAAAAGCTCTTCTTTGAGGGTCTTGTCCCCTCCCCCCTTTTTTTTGGTTTGAAAGCAGTCATTCCCACCCCACAGAACCCATGTGCACGCACACTAGTGACACACAGCTCTACATGTACTGAAGACGTAAACAAAAAGGTCTTTTTTAGCAGCACGGTGCCGAGAGGCTGCAAAGGCCGCCGTTACTGTACGCATGGGTGGGCTGGGGGGTGCTGGTGGCAAGAGGGGGTGAGGTGGGGTGGGGTGGGGTTGAAGGCGTTTGAGAAGGGGATTCACAGAGCTCCGCCCGATCCCCCCTCCATTCTGCACTTTGTGCTGTCACATCACTCAGCCCGCAAATCAGAAACGCCCCTCCACCGACATGAACGCACCCCTGGACAGGGAGGGCTGCGGGCTCGGGTGAGGACAGAGGGCGCCCCCTAGCGGCTGCTGTTTTTTATGGCTTCCTTGGCAGCTACAATCAGAGGCGTCAGGCTGGACAGAGGCTTGGCCAACTTGAGGAACGAATGCTGCACAGAGGGAATAAAAGGACATGAAGGTCATATAAAAAGGAGGGCAGCTGACGATTGGGTGTCAAGCATGAAGGCGAACAGACTTTCATTATGGAAACACATTTTATTTGACTTCTACATTCACAAAAACCTCTTGGAAAGTCAAATGTAATCCTGTGTGAGGTCAAATGGATTTTTTCCCCCCAGAAATGTTCAATCAACTTACTTTTACAGACAAGGCTGTCTAAACTAAGACAAAAAAAAAGTGTCAACTTCCCTCCCATCTGTTGTTTGTTTTTTTCAGTCCACTTTTACCTGAAGCAGCTCCTTGGCAGAACCTCTGCGGTCGACATCCATCTCCAGGCAGCGGTTGAGGAAGTCTCTGAAGACGGACGACAGTCTCTCTGGGTTCTGGAGCTCGGGCGTCCCGTTGGTAGCTATCAGGTACAACGCCTGCAAAGACGAACACGGGTCAACATGGAGCCGATTGCCAGTAGGATGAATGACCGCAATTCTTACTCTGAGAGGATTCTCATTCAGATATGGAGGTTCTCCCTCCACCATTTCAATGGCCATGATCCCCAGAGACCAGATGTCCACTTTTGGGCCGTAAGCCTTCCGAGTCACCACCTCCGGCGCCATCCAGTAGGGCGTTCCCACCATCGTGCTGCGCTTGTTCTGCTCTGGAGTGATCTGGGCGCAGAAGCCGAAGTCGGCTGTAGCGAGGGGCAAAAGGAAATTCCCATCAGCGATTGCGTTAAATCGACTTTCTTTGGCAAATGTCAGGCTGGAGTCAAGAACCTACTGAGTTTAACAGATCCATCCATTCCCAAAAGGATGTTGTCACTTTTGATGTCTCTGTGGATCACCTGGTTGGAGTGTAGGAAATCCAACGCTTGGAGACACTGGAGAGAAAACAAATATTCATTAAATAACGATCTCATTTTTGTTCCTTGAAATTGTATTTATTCCTTCCCGACAGGCCAATCTCTTCATTCGACCACGTCAATCTAATCCGCCCACGGCCCACAGAAAAAGTAGGCGTGTCTCTTACCTCTCTACAAACCGCTGCAATTTGGCCCTCGTCCATGCAGGTCTCCGTCACGACGTCCGTCAACGAGCCGCCGGCCAAATACTCCATCACTACCCAGAGCTCGTCTCCTACCAAGTAACTGAAAAAAAAAAAAAAAAAAAAAAAAAAAAAAAAAAAAAAAAAAAAGAATACAAAAAAAAAACACATCAGCAGAATATAACCAGGAATGTATCTGGTGTGCTTGATGATGTCATCAAGACGGTGAGTCCATTACTTTTAATTCTAAAACAAAACAAGACTAAAACGAATCCTGACCTGTCCAGATAGTTGACGATATTTGAGTTTTTGTTTTCCCTCATCACCAAAATTTCATTGATGATCAACTCCTTCTTGGGTTGCTGCTGCAGGTTCATCTGCTTGATGGCCACCTGTCAGAGGAGGAAGAGGGGAAAAAAACCCCAACAAAAAAAACCCACATTATTGGTTCAAAAGAATTACCTTATGACATTCAAAAGATTCGGGCCACAATTGTCACTTTACCTCTTGGCCGGTTGCTATGTCGATGGCTGTATACACAGTGCCAGATGCTCTGGAGACAAAGAAAGTAGATCAATAAACATTTATTAATGTTAAATATGTATATCGCTATATCCAAAAGTTGCCTACTATTGGCATCATAGTTCAAGTTTATTTGTTTAAGCTCTTACAGTTGAACTTTCAAAGGCTCCAAGGTTTCCGCTTACGTGCATTACTTACCCTTGTCCTATTTTCTCAAAGCGCGTGTACTTCTTTTTGGGATCCCCCACACTCACGATACTCCCTGAGTCAAAGACAAAACACGGGCATAATGATTGTGCGTGTCGTGTGTGTATATGCACGCATGTGTGTGTGTAGGGGGGTACGTAAATGTATACACGCAACATTGCGCTGTCTTGACTTTTCTGTCTATTATTAGCGTTTATCGTCCAGCAGTGGCCTCCTCTCACGAAGGCAGCTCGCTAAAATGAAAAAAAAATTAAAAAGGGCTCTCTTCATCTGAGTAAAACGCCGGTACGGTGTTGTTTGTTTAATGCTGTGATATATAAAAGAAAAAAAAAAACCTGAGATGCACAAAAAAAGTGAAGTTATAGAGGCAGACAATAAGAAGAAGCGTATCAAGACACATACTGAGTCTTTCTAGAATCTCCTCATCGGTCATTTTGGACTTCTTCCTCTGGCGGTCAGTGTGGCGGTACATTGTGCTGGATGTGTTGTCGGGCTGGACCTGCGACTCGGGTGGCGTCACAACCTCTTTGATGGGAGTGGGAGGTTTGGGCGGGTCCATGACGGAGCGCGTATAGATCTGAGAGAGCGCGCGAAAAGATTTCAAGAGATGGGGCAAGGTTTGACTTTGCATGTTTTGAATGCAATAAATCGTAAAAAAAAATAAATAAAGAAATTAGACGCACAGATTTAGTGTGCTCGGGTCGAGGCGCGATGACGGGGGGCAGTTCATCGTCGTCGTCCTCCTCCTCCTCTTCCTCCTCTTCCTCCTCCTCCTCCTCCTCGTCCTCCTCTTCCGACACAGGTGGGGCGATGGGGGGTTCTGACGTTGATGTTTTGGCACCCTGCTGGATAGAAAAAAAATCACGTATAACACCACAAATAGTTCTGAGCCGGTGCAACCCAAACCGGGAGATGCGCTACGTTTGTTGGAATTCATCTTATAAACCTAAAAAAAAAAAAAATAAATAAAATAAAAATTTTTAAATCCTGGAAATGAGCATGATGTCGGCAAATGAGGCAGCACAATTGTCGGGAAGAAATTGCGCTAAAGGACAGGAAGGTGTTAGTAGTCGAGTGACAGCTAAAGGAAAGAGGTGCACTTTTTGTCAGAGCGAAAGGGGTTTCGGTTCTGTGTGCCAAGAAACACGGATGAGAATGCACTTTCTAGAAGGGACCCACACGCTGACGTATTCGGCTCTGCTAAGTGGAGCAAACATGCGGCAACGTTGCTCGAAAGTGCAATGCGTACATGAGCTGCAGACAACCTTGAGATGCACGATACCTTTTCACCAGGTGTAAAAGTCGACGCTATTATGCTTCAGACATATTTATTATGCCTAACCCTGAGTATTTTGTCCACCCTCTCCACCCCCTCCCATTTCAAAAGTCAGTTAGCCTTTTCCTCTTACGGAAACATCCTTTTCCAGTCTCGTCATGCATAAATGACGCAGTGCAGCTTCGTTCTGGTGGTTAAACAAGAAGGAAAGACCAAGTCCTTCGTTCAAGCCCGCTAGGCCTGTGACCTGCTACGAGAAGGATTGGCTCAACCGTGCGGTGCACAAATTCGAGTTTGGATGTTTGGAAGCGGCGGAATGTGTGTGTGTGTGTGTTTTTTTTTTCGTCATGAGGAAAAACATAACAAATCAAAAAAAAAGGCCATGCGGTGTCATGATGTCAATGGTGATGAAGTTACAAGGGCGACTTCTCAATCATCAAGTTGGAAAGAAGATGAGGTGCGGGACATGCGCTTTGAAAGTCATCGCAACCCTCCCCTGCCTTGCCACCACTAACAAGAGTTGCTCTTACTCATCGACACCCACCCTCCCCGCCGACACCGTCAAGACAACCTTAACCGCACACGTCACGACGGCGAGTGATGATGCCTCGAACGGGGAAATTTCGTTTCGTCCTCGCCGGAGGGCATAATTGAGATCAAATGATTGGACCTTCAAAGCCAATGCAGATATGTACAATAGTAATATGGAGGAGTTACCTTGTCAAATAATGCGCTGCAGGTTCTAAGGCTGACAGGAGGCCCAGATGACAGCAGTCGGTTCTGAATGTGAAGGTTGAAAATGGGAGGATTTACTCAAAACAAACCCACACAGTGTTGAAGAGTGAGTGGATTTCGAGGGGGGAGGGGGAGGGCAGGTGGTAGGGGTGGGGTGGGGGTCGCTACTGAGGGACGGATGTCATATCCGTAAAACTGGGCTCCGGATGCGGCATCATTAGTGCTGACGCAAGACGGACATCTTCCATTCCGATTCGGTAAAACAACTATTTGTTGCGGAAATCATTGCCGACAATCAGGCCTGTGACCTGCTACGAGAAGGATTGGCTCAACCGTGCGGTGCACAAATTCGAGTTTGGATGTTTGGAAGCGGCGGAATGTGTGTGTGTGTGTTTTTTTTTTCGTCATGAGGAAAAACATAACAAATCAAAAAAAAAGGCCATGCGGTGTCATGATGTCAATGGTGATGAAGTTACAAGGGCGACTTCTCAATCATCAAGTTGGAAAGAAGATGAGGTGCGGGACATGCGCTTTGAAAGTCATCGCAACCCTCCCCTGCCTTGCCACCACTAACAAGAGTTGCTCTTACTCATCGACACCCACCCTCCCCGCCGACACCGTCAAGACAACCTTAACCGCACACGTCACGACGGCGAGTGATGATGCCTCGAACGGGGAAATTTCGTTTCGTCCTCGCCGGAGGGCATAATTGAGATCAAATGATTGGACCTTCAAAGCCAATGCAGAGATGTACAATAGTAATATGGAGGAGTTACCTTGTCAAATAATGCGCTGCAGGTTCTAAGGCTGACAGGAGGCCCAGATGACAGCAGTCGGTTCTGAATGTGAAGGTTGAAAATGGGAGGATTTACTCAAAACAAACCCACACAGTGTTGAAGAGTGAGTGGATTTCGAGGGGGGAGGGGGAGGGCAGGTGGTAGGGGTGGGGTGGGGGTCGCTACTGAGGGACGGATGTCATATCCGTAAAACTGGGCTCCGGATGCGGCATCATTAGTGCTGACGCAAGACGGACATCTTCCATTCCGATTCGGTAAAACAACTATTTGTTGCGGAAATCATTGCCGACAATCAATAAATGTCTGCAGGTGACAACGCCGTTCAAAAAGAGAAAAGAGACAAATGATCGCGGTGTGATGCCAAGCCACCATGATGTCACATGTCATCATCATCACATTTGTAGCTCCGAAACTCAATACTCGTTTCTAATCGAATAAACCTCAGTGGCCTAAGCCGCAATAAACATATCCAAGCTGACACTAACGCCAATTTGGTGCGCTTACGGGCAAATTGTGTTTCCTGTCAACAAATCTCAAGACGACTGCACTTTGATCGTGAGCTAGAGGCGCTTCCATTCTTTCAAAAAGCAGCGCGCATGTCATTTTGGTCGACTTTCCTCATCATCGCGATCAGACGATGCGCTCGGCTGAGGTCAAGACGAGGCTCGGTGTAAAAATGGGAATTGACAAGTGAAATGATGCACGAGGAGGCTAATCGATACACATTAGGTGCTCTGGCTACGCAAAACAAAAACACCACAACATGAGGTGTCCCCCGCACAACATCATGAGATCCAATCCAAGCTGTGAAATAAACACAGATTCAAGATTCAACACAGCTAGCGCACATCTATGTTGAAATTGCCCTAGAGGGCATGATGGGATAATTGCGTCCACTTTTTTGACAGTTAGGCCTGCTCGAGACACACGAATGTTCCATCTAAGGCCCGAGTTCAGAGTCCCGTCTGCAGGGCAGCGAAGCGACTAGACCGTCTGAGACGTCTCCTCAAGTACGCTCTCACACGCGACCCCTTTGGCCGAGCGCCACCCTCGCTGGCCCTTCACTGGCACAACCCAAGCGGCGGCCGTGCATGATCCCACTGTGTTTGGCCCGGGGCGCCGAATCCCCCCCCCC